>NC_039358.1:214900394-214995394 GCF_003573695.1 Papaver somniferum
AAAAAAAAAAAAAAAAAAAAAAAAAAAAGCAAGAAATGTGGATTACTGGTTTTTATTCCTCCTCCTCTCCTTGTTTGTGGAGAGGAGTAAACCAAACTTCTCTCTCCCCCCAAAGTTTTCATTTTTTTTTCCCTTTTCTCTCCTCCTCCACCCTTGGATCAAAATCAATTATCTGATTTCATTTTTACCTAAATTTAGTAGACTGGAAGAAGAAGAAGAAGAAGAAAAAGAAAATGAGAATTTTGCTGATTCTTATTTGATATTATTATCATGGATTATGATGCTAGAATTCAGATGTCTAGAGGAATTGTGGTTACTGAAGGAGGATCTTCCCTTTCTCCTCCTCTAGATGAAGGTTAGTTGTTCAAAGATTCAACCTTTTTCTTTTCTGTTTCTGTTTCCGTTTGTGCTGTAAAAGTTTGAATTTTTTGGTTAGGGTTGTTATGTTGTTAATGCAATGTAGTGAAGATTAGTGTTCTGATTCTGGGTCTGGTGATCTGAGATTAAAGGAACAAAATTTTGTTTGGAATTAGTTTGGTTTTGTGATGCTGATTTTGTTTTTGTTGATTCCAATTTTGATATAATTGGAATTGAGTTTTGATTATGGTTCTTTTTGGGTCATTTGGGGGGAATTGGGGGTGATTCTGTTTGTTTGTGCTGTCTGCTGTGAGAAGGGAACTGTTTTTAGAGAAGGAATTTCAATCTCTTGATGAATGGTATCACATTTCCATACTTTTTCATGGTTGTGTTACATCTGAATGAGATTCTTCAAGTTTTAAGTTTTGGGTGAATGCTTTCTGGTAACTAATATGTGTGCTAAGTTGCGGGTTCAGGAAATTCACTTTGTTGCTATGTTTGATTACATGTTGTCTGTTTGCTTGCATGTTGCATGATGAGTGCCTATTTCTGGTTACTGATCTAGACATGCAATCGGCATGTCATATTAGTGATAGGGTATGGAAGAGTGTAACAGATGTTTGTCCCAAAATCATCAATTCAAGGCAGGACTTAGTTTTGATTTGCCATCGAGTTCTCTTTTGATGCCTTCTCTGGTCTCCGTTAAACTAGTATTAGTCTGTAGAACAGTCACTAGTTAGATCATTTTGTGCTTTTTATGTTGTGCTCCAAAGATCCTTGAACTGCTAGTGTTCAATTTAAGTTGGGGTTTGTTTCTATGCCTGTCTGCTACCTGTTAACATACTATCTTACATCATTGAAGAACACTTATCTTCCAGCTTTCTTTAATCTTTCTATTTTGAAGGAGATCTGCTTCTGTGTGGCAGTTCTGGCTCATTTAGCCGTATCCATTTAATGTCCAGTAACATGTTTTACCACATATATTCCCCCCTTTTCCCTTATAAGGTAACAAATATGAGTTTGGGTACCCCTCTATCCAAATTTTATGTACATCATCTCGTATACTATTAATTGCTTTGGAAGCTTGAATAACATATTTGGCCAACCACGTAACTCTGAAAAATCTTGTATAAAATGATAATAAGATTGACACACTTGATGTTACTACAATCTCTCAGGAAATATTTTGAATAGCTTCCAAAGACCCCAAAATTTTAATAATCATTGTATCAAAAGTTCAAATGCATCCTACTATCGTAAGCCATTACAGTTCTAGATTGTAGCTCTCATCGTGAACTTTTCTGTTCCATGCAAAATTAATGTTTCCTTGTACTTGCTAAACTATTTGTAGCAAGTCAATAGGCTTAACTGTTTATAAAGCATGGTTTCAGTTGTGTGGAATTGAACTTCTGCCATTACTAGTTCTAGAATGGATAAAATGTTCTCTGCTCGTGGCTCATGACCTGACACTATATCGCGTAAAATTTGGTGCACTAGAGAGGTTGACAATGCAAGGGGGAAAAGAGAATAGATCAGTTTCTGATATTTGGCATCTAGCAGGAAAGGAGAGTGTTTATGGCAGAGTATACAACTGATTTTCTTGTTGCTTGTGTGACTGCAGAGACATTGTGGCAATTGAACTTGAGAGCTAATGAAGCTATGGATCCTGGACCCTATCCTGAGCGTCCAGGAGAGCAAGATTGCACATATTACATTAGGACTGGGCTATGTAGATTTGGAATGACGTGCCGGTTTAACCATCCTCCAAACAGGAAGCTGGTAAAAATTTCTTAAACTTTAGTGTATGTCTCGAATACAATTTCTTCCAAATACTTTTGCTTTTCATTAAATATTTGACTTCCATCTTAAGTCAAGTGTCAAAAGTTTTATCGTAATTTCTGGTTTCCTGTTAACTTTAATCTTTCTTGAATGCTCTTTACATAAACCAGAGTAGCTCAATCACATAATTCTTGATCCATTCCAGGCAATTGCTGCTGCTAGGATGAAGGGAGGGTACCCTGAAAGAGTGGGCCAACCTGAGTGTCAGGTATGTACCTTTTCATCATAAACAAGGGCTTTTAGAAAAACTGAGATTTCCTTTTGTTGATTGTTAACTGGAAACAAAAAAAAAAAGAGAGAGATTGTTAACTGGAAAGGAACATGTTGCATTGTCTTCTTTTAGTGTCCTTACCGTTTCCCTGGTGAATGACTAGCTTACAAGTTCCACCTAAATGTAAGAAATTTTATCCCGCCGAATCACCTTAATGCTCAGCTTGTACAAAAAAAAATAAAAAATTGATTTGCTTCTTCTGCTTATGTTCTTGGCGATTTTAACCTGGTGGTTTCTAGCTTCGCAATAAGTTAGTGACTTCGGGAAATTAATTTCAGTGTTTCATTTTTCATAGATTATCTCTTAACCTCTTAGTTTTTTTATGGTTACTCAGTACTATTTGAAGACCGGAACTTGCAAATTTGGAGCCACATGCAAGTTTCACCATCCCAGGGACAAGGCTGGAATTGCTGGAAGAGTTCTATTAAATATTTTAGGCTATCCTCTTCGAACGGTTTGTGCTTCTCATCCCACTTTAAATCCAATATAGTGCAAGGTTTATTAAGTTTCAGGCAGTTGTTTATCAGTTTATGGCATTTCATGTTGTCATCCTTTTTATCTGCTTTTCTATTTCACATATTTAAATATTGTCTTACGTCTTGCACTACATGCATGTTTTTCTTCTTCCCTTCAGAATGAGCAGGAATGTGCTTATTATCTAAGGACTGGACAATGCAAGTTTGGGAACACCTGTAAATACAATCACCCACAGCCATCTAGTAGTATGGTTTCTCTCCGTGGGTCACCTGTTTATCCTGCTGTACAATCTCCTACAACTCCTGGTCAGCAGTCATATCCTGGAGGAATTACAAACTGGGTGTCAAGGGCCTCTTTTATTGCTAGCCCACGTTGGCAAGGTCCTTCAAGTTATGCTCCATTAATTCTACCCCAGGGGGTCGTACCCGTTCAAGGATGGAATGCATATGCTGTAAGAAGCCTCCTTTTCTTATTTTTACGATGATTTCTTTGTTGTCTGGTTAATCTAATTGTACTCGAGTTTTGCTTAGATTTTTTGGTATTGCAAACATGTTAGTCTGATCAGTGTCTTCCTTTAGGGTCAGCTGGGGTCAGGTTCATCTTCAGAAAGCCAGCAGCAAACATCAGGAAGTAGTCAGTTTTATGGGACTACCAGACCAAGTGACACAACAAGCGTAGGAGTTCAAGGATTTTCTTCCTTTCGTTCTGGTTCTGCTCCTTCAGGGATTTATGCATTGCAAAGGGAAAACGTGTTCCCTGAGAGACCTGATCAGCCTGAATGCCAGTTTTACATGAAGACTGGTGATTGTAAGTTTGGTGCCGTTTGCAGGTTCCATCATCCCAGAGAGAGATTGATTCCTATTCCTAACTGTCTGCTGAGTCCCTTGGGACTTCCATTACGTCCTGTGAGTTATAACTTCAGTACTTTAGATTTTATTCTATAGCTGTGGATTGTTAGTAAAGTTGTGCTGCGTGTTGCTTCTTTCCTTTTATTTCTTGATGTCACAAATGATTCACATATGCGGTCATGTAGTGTATCCGATCTTCTTCTTCTACTACTCTTGGTACACATTATCCTTCATAATTTTCAGTTTGATAGTTCTGGTAGTACGAGTTAGGACTCCAAATGGGATGTCAGCCAGTTCTATCTTACACAAGTGGGCCTTGCACCCAACACTTAGGACTTCCTGTAGTTTATTTCAACAACCTTAGTTACAGGATAAGATAATCGTAGGAGTTGATTATGTTTAGGTTTCGCTAGTTGTTCCTGTCATTTTATTGTCATCGCTTTGATGTACTGTCCTTAATGCTAAAGTAAGTTTTTATCATGTGCTCCCTAAGTCTAGAATTAGGATTTGCATAATGATTTGGAATTCAAAGAATTATCTTGGAAGAATGAGTATAAAATCTATTTGCAATTATGTGTTTTTTCGGAATGAATCTGTGGTTGTACGCTTTTGATTCGTCATTTATTCTGGTTATCTTCCTCTCATTTTAAACATTTTTTGGAAGCTGTTGGCCAGAACCTTCTTATCGTTTTACATTCAGTATGATCAAATTTCAGTACTAAAATCATTATGTTAGCTGGTGAAGCCAAGTCTACTTTTACATCAAACCTCACCTGTAGATTTTCCCTAGTTGAACTAAGTTAAGGATTAACCTCTTGGTTCTTGTGAAAGTTCTATAACTTGGTCTCACTTTATTATACCTTTTAATAAAACTTTGTAGAGGGCTTCAGCATATCGTTATACTTGTTCTTAGTTCTTTATTATTAATGATTTGTAGCTGTTCTGCTGTTTTTATCCCCTTGTTTAGCGGAGGACAGACATTCTTTACAAATCTTTCTTTATAGTTGTATTTGGACAATAGTGTTTTTTTTTTTGGTTGGATCACTGACAACAGTATTTTTGACACATGATTTGCGGTGTTATCTGTTTAACTGATTTCACTGGTCTGGTCTCAACAGGGAGAGCCTTTGTGCATCTTTTACTCTCGTTATGGTATCTGCAAATTTGGTCCAAATTGCAAATTTGACCATCCTATGGGACCCTTCTCGTTTGGTATTTCTGCTTCATCTTCAGTTGACGTTCCAATTGTTCGCCGTCTTTTAGGATCTTCAGCAGGGTCTGCTGCTTTACCACTGGCATCAGATGGGTCAGTAGAAGCAGGCTCAGGAAGACCACGCCGACTTTCACTGTCAGAGGCACGCCAAATGCCTTCTTCTGATGAAAACATTGATCCTGAGGTTTCATAGACAACCTCAAGCATTGGGATAGTTTCTTCTTTTCCTGACTCCCCATGAAGGACAGAGAAGATCTTATAAATTGAGTACCCATTTGCAAAAAATGTACAGAATTTCATGTTGAGTTGAATCTGTTCATCTGAATATGGATAACATGACAGAAAACTCAACGCCACTTATTTATGTTGTTGCTGCATCATGTAAATTTGCACATAATGTCGCATTGTGCAAAACCAATGTGAACATCTCAATTTCTGAAATCCATCACTTTTCGTTTGCAAACCACCTTTTCTTTTCTGTTCCACGTACTGTTTGTGTATCATTTGTCTGAATTAACTGTGTAATGTCTTATTGTTGCATCATTGTGCACAACCTTGTGCTGCTAGCTTTCATCCTTTTGGCATCCTTTCTTCTGCGTCAAGGTTGGATACTCAAAAGTGGTCTAACTTGAGCTCATATGATTCTTGCATGGTGTACTAATTTGTCAGTTTATATTTGTGGCAGATTTCCTGCACTATCCCATCTACTATCCTGTAATAATTTGTATTTGATACTTTTATGGTAAGATTCAGATTCATATTGTCGCACTGGCACAGTTCTAAGGGATTTCAAGCACACTGACCCCAGATTTGTCTCTGCGTCACTTTTCCAAAAGGCGGGTTGCAGTTGGTCTGTCTGACCATTTAATGTAGTCAGTACGGATTTTCAGTACGCTTGAGGAATCTTGTCAGAGGAGAAGGCATTTTGGGACAGGTATTCTGCGAAATCATTAACTTTATTCTTGCACGATTTGCATTTCGATTGTCTCTCCCATATTAGCAAATGGATGGAAATAGTATTCCATGTCGTTTTTTTCATCATATACCTATAATTCTAACAACTCTGCTGTTATGATCCTCGAAAAACCCTGATTCCACAAAAAATTGCATCTGGATCTTCATTTTAGAACCTTAAATATTGTATATTGTTATTATTGTTTAAATACAAAATTTTGCTGAACAATTCTCATATTAGTGAGAAGCTTAATTGAAGCTATTGTGCATGTATCGAGGAACATGGATGTCAGACTATCAGTATGATGGGTCGGCAAAACTTTAATCAACCTTTTAAGTTTTTCTTGAAGTGGCTCCTGGAATTTGAGGTTGTGGTAGGGTTGTCATTATTTGATATGCTGCACACTAATTTTTCTTAAATTCCAGTTACCTTGTGATTTATAAAATCCGATTCCTAAGTATACGTCTTTCTGAGTCTTGTATTAGACCTTAGTTTTGGTTCAGCATTACTCATACTGAAGGAGGTAGATTTGGTGATTTTACCTACACTGACGGTATTTAGGTCCTAGAATACGTGCAACTGGTTAAGCCATAAAAAGAGAAGATTGTTGTGTGGGACTTCTGAATTCACTGTACTTAGTATGCTCGTTTTTCACCTAAGCCTTCCTTTCTTCTGAGTTTTCATTAGCTAGTCTTTGGCTCTTAGCTAAGTTTCCATCCAATCTCCATTTCTTGAGCATCTGATACTTCTTTCAGATCTTGATGTTTGTATTTATAAAAGTACACGATATCACTGATAATTGGAGGTGTAGGTGCAACAATCATAGCTTCCTAAAGCACCAAAGGATTCCCATTGTACTCTCAGACTCGCAGGTCTGTTTTCTTCCCCTTTTATACTCCCAGGGCGTATAATCTGCTAAACTGGGAACTGTCTCTCTTGTTTGGATGCGGCAAGGATCCAACTCGCTGTAAAATGTTGTAATCTCTTAGGGCTACTTTGGTATTGTCCGATGCTTTTAGTAAAGTTCTTCACATCCTTTGCATCTCAAGAAACAGTTCTGCACTCTTTTACTTTTGGGTCTTATAGATAGTTCTGTTGTGCTTGAAATCAATCGGAAAAAAGAACTTTTGGGAGTAAAGCTTTAATATAAATTAGGGCCACTCGACCCAGTAATTGCGTGTAATCCAAAATGATATGCTATCAAATTGCACTATAGGAACATTCAAAACCAAATCTTAAATGTGTAGCCAAAGGCTACGTCTGTATTGGCACTGTGGAAGTGTTAAGGCTACGTCTGTATTGGCACTGTGGAAGTGTTAAGGCTCTTGATCTACATTTGTGAAACCAATCACACTCAAGGTTTGGATGTGCCTGCTCCTGCTTGATTAATCAATAAAACTGGTTAATTGTGCTGTGCAGAAGAATAAATGGTCTGGTTTAGTAGTAGTTATGGCTCTCAGTCACATAAATGCATAATTAGAGCTGATTTAATACACCCCTCAAATTAATTTATCACCTACTATGCCAACTACAAAAAAACAAACAAAAAAAAAGCTAAGTTGTTGGCATCTACTTTGAAACACAAAATAAGTGTTTAAACTCAGGGAAGATGATATTTTTACTTACACCTGCAAACAAAAAAATGGTATCACTTTTTAGGAGAGTATTGTTTTTAATAATCCATGATTTGGGCTCACAAAATGACCGGTTTGTGCTAGGCTAGAGTCACTATACCCTCTACAGGGGTACCCCCAAAGACGGTAAAGCAACAAAAATCCTCCCACCCCTGTTTTTTTTTTTAAACCAAAGCCAAACTTTATATTACATAAACATATTACTTACATCATGATTTATGTAAGGAATTACTAAGTCAGGTGGATAACCCCACCAGTTCCCACATAAATTCTGTTTTCGAGCTGCCTTTGCTAAAGCATCTGCAGCTTTATTACAAGACCTGTAAACAAACTCATAAGACCACATAGGGTAACTATTACACATATTAACACAATTTCTAAGAAGAGGTAAACACTGCCACCGACAAAGACTAGTTTGATGCTGTAAAAAGTTACTGATACTCAGATTATCTGTCTCAAAAATGACATTAGACCAGCCATTTGAAGCTGCTATTTGCATAGCTTCTAACATAGCCCAGACTTCAGCTTGCTCAACATTTATAGCTTTTTTCAATGTTCCTCTTCCCATGACATAGACCCCTGCAAAATTTCTAGTTATAATACCAATACCAGCTAACAAAGATTCAGAATTATATGAAACATCACATTTATCTTTAAGAACTGCACAGGAGGAGGAATCCAAGGCAGATGTAAGTTGCAATTCTGTAAATGATACTGATCATGAGCAACAAATGATGTATCCCACCCCTGTTTTGTTTTCTTTCTTTCCTGTGAATACAGCTGTAGTTTAATAAAAGTTAAAAAAGTACAGGAAACTACCCACATGAATATGAAACCATAGAATAAGGTGCCCTGGTCTTATCAGTATCTCACTCTTAACAAAAGAAATTCAATGACAAGAGACACACTCTCAAAGTCAGAAAAGTACTAAATCCATTTACCTCAAAAAAGACTTTACTCTCACAAAAACAAAACAAAACAATCCAACAACAACCCACCATTAATCTCACCATAAAACTCAGTTTTTAGCTGCTCTTTACCAGTAACACAACTACTACTCATCCAAAATCAATGTAGAAAACCTAGAAAAGAAAAATAAAAAAAAAAAGGAAACCCCTTTTCTTGCATTTAGAAATTGCAGTCTTGTAATCAATCTCCATTGCAGAGTGATTGAGAAAAAGAGACAAGGAAATGTCTGGGTCTGGGTGTAGACAGTCTGGGGTTATCTTCTATTGCTTTTTATTGATCTTGTGCATCACTAATCTCAATCAAGGAACCAGCTTTGTTCATGTAAGTCTCTATCTCTAATTTTCCCTAAATTTTTATTTGTTTTTTTGGATTTTTTTCCTGATGGGGTGATTGATTTAGGGAGAGGAGAAAAAAGGGTCAACTTCACCAACATCAACAGCAACAGAAATGGTGCCATTAATAACAGATGAACATTCTTCACCAGAAATGATGAATATGCTGGTGATGAATTTGATGAATGAAACTGAAACTAACAGCAGCAGCAGAAGGAAGCTAAATAGCTTTAGGATATGTGCATTGTGCACCTGTTGTGGAGGTCCAAAAGGGGTTTGTTTACCATCACCATGTTGTTATGCTATCAATTGCAACATCCCAAACAGACCTTTTGGTTTCTGTGCTTTCACACCCAAGACTTGTAATTGTCTTGGATGCCATCTCTAATTAGTATGAATTTTTTATATAAATTTTCAAAACCCCATTTCTTGATTCTCACTACTGTTTTCTGTTTTTATTATTAATTATAATATATTGGGTTTTGAGTTGATCCCATCAGTGAAACCATTATTCTATTCAGGATATTTGAGAATGTGAGTTCATATGGAACTTGAGAATATCTGTTTCTTGTCTAAATTTTTTATTCTTTAGATCCTCACACCCTGTCTACATGCATAGATCATCTTTGAGACTAATTGATGTCACTCTTTAAATATATCTACAATTCTGCATAGATCAGTGTACTTTGTCTTTGAGATGTTCTAAGAACTCTGATCAATGTATGTACATAAGGTTCTTTCTATAAAATGATTCTCTGTGTCTGTGAGGAAGATGAAGAGAACTCATTTTCATGGGGATGGCCCATGGCCATGGGGTGTGACAAAAGTAGAAGTGTTTAGGGTGTGGCAGACAGTTGAGGATGTAATAAAGAATAGGGGAGACTGGTAATGGAACTGCAACTGCAATGGAGTTAGTTAGTCTTGAATAGGGTGGTTTATTAATGGTGTGGTTGGGAGGATGTTGCTATCAATGTGCAATGGGGATTGATTGAGAGGTGCTGCTACAACAACCAAGATCAAGACCAAACCAAAGAGCATGGAAAAGTGGGTGTAGTTGCTTTTCTAGGCAATGTTGTTGTAGCTGTTGAGGCATTAAAAATCCTTACCTAACTCTCTGCCATTATGATCAGTCAAAGGAAAAATTGGTTTCATTTTATTGGCTTAGTTTTCCAGGCCTTTCTAGACACATTGGCTAATGAAACATTTCTCAACGAAACCTATTTTGAGGCATACTCAAATTTGAGCCGAACCTATGTTTTTGTCTAGGTTCGGCCGATAATTTTCAGCCGAACGTATGCCTCGAAACATTTTAGTATGCCTCGAAACATGTTTCTTCTTAACATAAGGAGATTCCACCATGTGATATACTGAGGTAGCTAGCAAATAGCACTAGGGGTATCCAATTGCTTGGAAAGTGTAGTTTTTTTTTCTTTCCTGAAACAATTAAAAAGTGTCCACAAAACTGCTAATAGGGGTATCCAATTGCTTGGAAATGTATCAATTCATGGGTTAGAGATATTTTATCTTACATGGGCTTTGTACACTCCTTAGAAAATTTTGGTACCCCCATTAACAATATTGACAAAACCGGATTCTAAGAAAGCCATGGCATAGCATTCATAAAGGTTGATTCCCTGCCAGGTGGCCAAGAACTAGTTCCCAAATTGCTATTAACAAGAAATTTTTCCAACCTAGCAATGGCATTTTTACTGCAAAATTGCTAAAAGGGTACCAAATTACTTGAGAGTGTACCAACCAAAGGTTTAGAAGTTGGAAATATTCTGCATTGTATGAATTTTGCTATACTCCAAAGAAAATTGGTACATGATTAGCATTCATGCTTTATTGTTTGTTTAATTGAGAATTTGCAACCTTTTTTTTTGCTACGAGAGAAATAGGTAGCGCGTATGCCGAATACATGGCGTTAAGAACCTGACCAGTTTTGACTCTTTTGAGAATGTCAAAACTTGGGTAGCGTTCAAATTACAACTTAGAGTTTCAAAATATCACTTTCTAGTATTATTGGAAGTCCTAACACCTAACTTATAGTCCAAATTAGCTCGAAAGTTTTGATGTTGAGGTTTTTTTTTATTACATTTAAATCGACTACGATAAAAGAAATCATAATAAATATATCATTATGGTGGCATGGTCACTTGGTAAGAAGCATGATAACAAACTAGAAATTTTCTTTCAAACACATCCTGATAAATAGACTTCAATTTTATAAGACTTTCCATATCTTCAACTTCAATGAATACATTCGCCTGCTTCATTTCCATAGCCAGTTGAAAAGCTAGCTTTGTTCCTGTCCAGAATTCATCACGTCTATGATGTCCTGGATATCCTCTAGCTCAATGCAGATTCCTGAAAAATATCAGTTATTAGAGCAGTATAGATCTCCATAGAATTTGGATGCTTTAGTAAACAGTTTTTTTATGGTGGTTCCAAAATTTTCGTTCCTCTTAACGAAGAAAGTACTATTTTGAATAGTACATGTTTTCCTATAATGCACATTATTCGGAATATGATCTTTTAAGGAATGAATCCCTTGGTAATCATAGAGTTGTTGCATAATGTGCTTCCATCTTATTAATAAAGATGAAGTCACATATAACTTTCCAGATAAACCAGCAACTTGTATCGTAAGTGTTAATTTCATTCCTTCTGTAGGTATTTTTATCAAACCAGCTGCTGAACCACTTCCCAAAGTTATTGAAGTTTGGAGATGAGTATGGTGTTTTCCTCAAAGACCATTATAGACATCAGTAGAAAATGGGAATTTCATGAAGAGATGTGTCATGTTTTCCTCCCCACTCTTGCAGTGTTTCCCAATCAGTCAATATAATGCAGAATACTAGCATTTTTTGAATAAGTTGGAAGAATTCCATGAGCAAATTTTCATACAAACATTTGAATGGCTGGAGAGACCTGCAGTTCCAAAATTTTCCTCCAACTAACATTATAAGCATCATTGTTGTACTTTGTGCTATCTTAGCCTTATATAAGGATTTGACTGTAAAATCTCCACTATCACTTGGGATCCAAAGGATTTGGTCTCTCTGGTTGAATGGTAGTTCGAAAGTTGTTGTAGCTTCCCCTTGAGTAAACCATTCATTTATCTTGTTGATATCCCACTTCCCACATTCACCTATGAGACGTTTGATAAGTATCATGTATTTAGGAAAATCAGGTGGTTGATGGAGTTGGATATCAAGATCAGAGAGTCATTTATCATCATATATACTGATGCGGTTGTCGTTCCCAACCTTCCATTTACTAATCCTGAATGTTCTTGATTCCCTCCAGAATACCTTTCCAGGCCCATGAATCTCCACCATTTGGTTTGGTATTCAAGTTCAGAATGTTTGTGCCTTTGAAGTATTTAATTAACATACATTAACTAGTACCACAAAGAGTTTTTGTCCTGAATAAGTCTCCACCCTATCTAGGTGATCATAAATCTATTAAACAAGTTCATATTAATTAACCCTAAGCCCCACCAGCTGATTTGGTTTGCAGATGGAACTCCAAGCTTTATGCTAGTAATTATCAGTATCATCCCCCAGAAAATTTTATTTAAACCCTATTTAATTCCTTGAAAGTATACTTTGGAAGCTTTAAAACATTCAATCGGTAGATACTAAATGTGAAGGTAACATTGTTGAAGAGGGTGGCTCTGCCTGCTGGATTTAGGTGTGTATACTTCCATTCAGCCAATCTTAACTTGAGTTTATCCGCACAAGGTTTGAAATAGGTGATCTTACTTTTGCTAGTAAATAGAGGAGATATCAAATATTTATCATTAATGTTTTTAGAGAACAGTTGAACCCAGCGGCGTTGGTATGTCAAGTCAGTTATCAGATTTAGATACCAAAACACATTCTTGACTTAGTCACTAAAGTCAGTTTCATACCAGATTAGGTTTAAGTACTAGAGTATGAAATCAAAGTTATCCTTGAAGTATGGAGATTGAAGACTATAAGAAGACGTATTGGAGAACTTAATTAAATATGAGTAACAAATACTTGAATCTCTTGTTTACTCTACCTCTCTATCTATCGAAACAAGTGCTCACTCTGTGGAACAATTCTTATGATGATAAATTTACATCTATGTATACACTTGAGGATATTTGAGACTAAGACTTTTGTGAGAATGATCTTTATTCATGTTGTAGTGAATGAGAATACGAATTTAGTGAGCCAAGAATCACTCAATTCCGAGTTATAACAAAGAAGTTATGGGTGATTTATTAAAGCAAAGCTTATTATGTGTTGCTAAGGTAGTTCGTGAATAGGGAACAGTCCACGAACTTTTGGCAACAATTTGCGAACTAAAACCATGAATACGTGAGTAAAGGACTTTTTTAGTCAAATACTAGGTGTTTCCTTTCATAGACAAGGTAACTTTGTTTCCAAGCAACCTAGCCTTGATCATTCACTATAAATAGAGGTTTCATGTAATTGCACAAACCATCCTTGGAAACTTATGTGTGTGTTGCGTATTGTTGTTTTCCATATCTTTGTTCTTCACAAACAAGAGTGAGATTACAAAAGACTTTAATTGGGGATTGTAAAACACGCGTTAGATATATTCTTTGATAGTTATTTCAAGGTGTTTCTGATAAACCATAGATTTGATAGATCAAGATATCTCTAGATTATTTCTAGGTAATCTTGTGAGGAAGGGTTTCAATGTCAAATAGTTTTGAGAAATAGCCTCATTTTATTAGGCTTGGGAAGAAACTCTACATTAGAATGAATCTCAAAGGAACGATGTCATGGTGAGGTTTGGTTGAGATACAACCTAATCACCAGACTTTTTTTCAAAAAGGAGCGTGACATCAAACTCCTTATGAGATATAACTCGAAAAAAAATAGTTGACACCCATTTGGAGTGGTGAAAAAGGCCAGTAAACATGTTAGCTCCGACATTTTTGGAATCTCCCAAAAGAGATTTTTAGGTTTTTTTCTAATGGTGTTTGCTTATTTTCCTTCCCTTTCCCCTTCCAATTCCAATCTGGATACTGAGACTAAGGATTCAAGTCATTACCCTTGGGAACAGTACACGAACTTTTGGCAAAAATTCACGAACTAAAACCATGAATACGTGAATAAAGGTATTTTTTAGTCAATTACTTGGTGTTTCCTTTCTTAGGAAATGTAACTTTGTTTCCAAACAACCTAGCCTTGATCATTCACTATAAATAGAGGTTTTATGTAACCGCACAAACCATCCCTTGGAAATGTAAAGACCCTCAATCTCGTCAACGCTATTTGACTGGCCTAACGATGGTTAAGAGACGATTTAGCCGTTAATGACTCGATTAGTTAATATAGATGTTAATTAATAAAAGTTAATCTAACAATGATATAGTTAAGAAATTAACACCGTTGAATATGTATCGAAAAGTTACGCAGAGTGGACTACTCGAACGTGTCATTCGGATATCGGGCGAAGAAGATTTCATCAGATTAGTCGAAGGAAAAAATAGTCTTTTTGCTATCGAACCGACCTGCCTGCCCTTATCAGTTTCTCGGGTGTCTTTATAAATTTTAGTCGGCCTTATCTAGAGAGAAGATAAACTCGATTTCTCCTTCTTTTTCTTTCTTATTCTTCGTTATGTTTCTTTCTACTTCTCTTCTCTTTCTTCTTTCTCTGATTTTCATCTGATAGAGATTTGGGAGATTTAATCGAGTTTTATGATCGTGAGGGTGAGGAAAATATTAACGTGTGATTGCCGGTGATGGTGTTGATGTTTATTGAGTTTGGGAAAGAAGAAGAAAGGGGTTTCCATGTACGAAAGCTAGGATTTCCATGTACGAAAGGGGTTGGTGTTTAATCGAAGTTTCGAAGTTGATTCAGTGATGAATCGATGAGCTAGGGTTTCTCAAGATGAACTGGAATTTCGATTAGAGATGAATAACATGAATTAAGGAATGGATTTGTTGATTGGTGAACATAGTGAAGTTAACGGGATGTTTATGGAGCTGTTCATAAAGAATTGAAGAGTTAGGGTTTCAAGAGAAGAATTCATAGGAAGAATTAGAAGATGAAATTGAGGGTCTAATGGTGTGATTAGAGATGGCTTTTGAATTGAATTAGTGTTCGAGGTTAAAGAATAATTTAAGAGTCGATGGTTATGGTTATAGATTTGTGATTCTGCAGTTCAAATTGAAGTTGATGAAATTAGTTATTGATTCTGCTAACAAGAAGGGGGAAACAAGGTAATTGCTGGTACCGAGTTAGTTGTAGTATAAGCAAAGCAAGGAGTTGATGGAAGATGGCCTGTCGAATCAAGTCAAGTAAGAAGAAGAGTTTTAATTCCAATTGATGGAGTGGAATCTTCTTGAGGTAATTTTGTTTCACTGAAAAACTAGTAAAGATAATGTTTATGCTCTTTCGTATGTAGATTAGGTATGTATGTTGATGTCTGTGAAATTTGGATATTGAACTTTGATTTGAAGAATGGTGTTAGAATTGCAGATGATGTTATTATGGAAGTCATGATGGTGGAGAATGTATGAACTGTGTATATGTTAGTATGAAATGGAAATGGAATTTGTTGTTGAACTGAGTTGCAGGTGGAATGAGATGATGATGAAGTTGTATATGTTGTTGGTAGAGATGTATGATATTAATTGTTGTTGTTGTGATACAGAGTTACAAGCGAAAGAGTAGTGGTAGAATAAAGGTGAAGATAATGTTTGTGTACAGATTGATTGTAGTAGTAACTCTGGAATTGCAATTCGTGTAAATGATGATGTTAATGTTGTAGTTGTTGGAGTGTTATGAAATGCAGGAAAAGGGTTGGAGGTCTGTTAATTGAGAATTGAAACTAGAATGAGAATTACGTATTGCAGTTGATATGGGTTGTTGTGGCTGTGTTGTTATATACTGTTGGTGGAGTTGAAATAGAAGATGTGGTTGTTATGGTGTTGTGTTGAATTGATGTTGTACATAGTTGAATTGGTGGAGGTTCAGTTTGAATTTACAAAATTGTAAGGACGGAAGCAGATGGACCTAAGGGTTGTAATTCATGGAAAACAATCTGAGATGTGTAGTAAGAAATGATGATTGTAGAGAATAGCTAATAGCTCCAGTGGAGGCTTGCTACTGCTTTTGCAGGTAGGCTTAAATTACAGTTGTATTGAGTTATTGAATTCTATTTGAATGAAGTGAATCTGTATTTGATTTTAGACCTATTAGTCATCCTAGTCAGTTTAGCTGACTCAATTTGTTTAACTAACTCAGTCTGACTGAACTGAGTTAACCATGTTAATCTGAGTTGGATCGGTTTGACTCAGAGTTGACTCAGTGGACCTTGACCGATTGATTACCCTGGACTTGACCTTGACTGGATGTGGACTGTTTGTTGACCCCTTTGACCGTCAGCGACCGTTAGATCGACCCAGTTGGGTCAGGCCCTATGTAATGGGTTTGTTTAAGTGGACTTGGGCTTAGGGCTAATTATCCTAGATTGATGTTTGGACCCCGTATGGTCTGAATTAATCTTTGGTTCCTTCTCCAAAGTCTTAGATATTCATAAGACATATTTAGTGAACTATAGAATCTATCTTATTGAATTAGTAAACCTTAGATATGTTAAAGATAGATAATAAGAAGGTGTAGAACCATAAATGGGCTTAGAACCATTAGATAGACTTGTATGATTCTTGTGTGAGCCATTTTGGCTAGATTCTTAGAGTTCTTGTGTGATTAACAGTTAGTCTATGTTAACAACGATCGATTCAAAGGATGAACCAGTGGATCGTGGATCTCGAGGTAGGTGTGGCTTGTCATCAAAATATGTGGAAATTTACATTTAGCTCTTTTGTGATTATTGTTGTTTTCTTTTACAAAAGTTTATGTTTAACAAAATCATGCATAGTCCGATTGTGTATTCCATGTATTGTTTTATTTTAAACTCCGAAAGTACCATAGATTCTTTTAATATTTCCATTGTTTGGAAAGGAATTGCAATGCCTTGTTTGTGTTTATGAATTGTTTGGGAAATGAGAATTTTCATCTGTGGTATATAGGGTACTGCTCCTTCATTTACTGGTGCGGGACGAGTCACCATATTATTATCTAGGTGTGGGACGAGTCACCATATTATTATCTAGGTGCGGGACAAGAAACCCTATTATACATTGTTTAGAAGGAGTTAGTTCCATATACATGATTGTTTACCTCTGTGAATTGATTGTGTTTTAGTGTTAGGGAAAACATGAATTGTTTTCAAATCATTTCCAATGATTACTTGAAAGTTAAATGTTATTTTCCTACGGGGCACCCCTTTTAGGGATGATGTGCTCACCCTTTCCCTACAACACCCCGAGTTCCGGACCAGGGTCAAACCCGTATGGAGATCCGAACTCGAAGCGTTACGGGTCGGAAAGAGACTTGTACATATTTTTTTTCTTTGTTATTGCTAATTTTCTTTTACATAAACATAATTGAAACTTTATATAGCATGAATTTAAGCATATAAATCCACTAATTATCTTTAACAACAATTTCAACCAAATATATTATTTCAAATTACATTTCATGCAATACAATTAAGCAATTCAATCACTAAGCTACTCATTCCTAGCTTTCGATGCGCCACTCTGATAAATCTGCAAGGATGTCAATTGGGGTGAGATGACAGCTCAATAGAATGCATTCCCAATCTCAAAACATGCATAACAATGTTAATGAGTCAAATAACATACAACATGAGCATGCGACATAATTTCGAGAAAATCACTAATATAGATACTCGCCCAACATGATCACCACACAAGTACATTTGTTTAATCATGAATTCACAATACAAATATTGTTTCTAGAAATCATATTAAGATCTCAAAACAAGACTACACAATATTAATATTATTTCAACAATTTATTCAATTAGATTGTAGGCATGAGTTCACAACACTATTAACGTTTCCTACAAATACTTCAAATACTTCAATTCGTATTTCAGTGCTTGAGTTCATTAAACCAATAAGGTTTCCACAAATCATTCAATAGAGATTTCAACACATGGTTCACAACTTAATATTGTCATCACAACAAGTAACCATGATTTCATCACACCAATTATATATGTTTTTCAACAAATCATTTAATCTAGATTCCAACATATTATTCACATATTAATATAGTCACAGACAAACCATGAGTCCACTAATCATCCATCTGGGATTTAACACACCAATTCACAATTTATCCACTTAAGTTAAATAATTCATTTAATTATATTTCACACATCTCACCAACAAAACTTGAGTTCACGGTACGAAAACCTTGGTTCGTATACCCACTTATCGTTTATCGGTACGGACAGCCTCCATCGATGGTCAGGAACAAAAGTTCTTATGGGGATCATACTCATATTCTATCGGGGATCATTACCTGTTTCATTCACATCACGAAAACCTTGGTCCATACACCACCTATCGTTTATCGGCACGGACAGCCGCCATCGATGGTGGGGAAACACAAGTTCCCATGGGGATCACTACCCATTTAATTCTCGGGAATCATTACCCTCCGTTAGCATGAAACCATATTCCATCTAACGGAAAAACATGAACTCATTTCCTTTTTTAAAAATCATTTTTTGTGCAAACAAGCAACCATGGCTTACAACATATGACAAACAACAAGAGTTTCTTTTGGGCATTTATGCAAACAAGCTAACTGCATCGATTTTACATCATACATCTCAGGATGATTTCTTTATCTGATCTTATTGAAATTTTAGGACAACATACATAGTTCAATAAACAAACACATATCAAAATTTCACTCTAAACTAACGGCTCAATCACAAGATAATGATTTTATTTTATCAATTTAAAATCTGGACAGATTACATGTTATTAGCAAACAATTCATGATAAATTCATAATAATCTGAAATTAACACAATCCAAAGCACACTGATAGATAAATCTCAAATCTACAACTTTTGTTTATAAATCAAGTCATTTTAACATCATTAAGACTTCCTAAGAATGTCAAAAACACAGAAAAACGGAACTGTCCAGAATTTCAGAAACTATCACCCAAATTCAAACGACAATTCAACGGTGAATTTAAGATGAATTATTATCAAACTTTAACTAGTGACACCCAATTATGTTCTCTACCAATAATCAAAGGCTGATCGTCAATCAAATGCATCTAATGATACCGATAAATTTCAGAACCCTAATGATATAACATTAAACAAAATAAAAATCAGAGTATAACAAAGAAACACAAAGAGAAAGGGATTAAACATTCTACCTTTAATTAGCTACAATCTCCTCTATATTATCCATAGCCTTCTTCTAAAAAAAAACTCTAGCTCCATCTCTTTCTCCTTCTCATTCTTTTCCAAATCTAAAATTATTTCTTACTATTATTTTTCTTAAGTAATTTATTTATCTTTTCATTTTCCCTTAATTTTATTTATTATTGATTATTCTATTTCTGTAGGATCAGAATCTCGCAGCAATAATATCTCAGCGAAATTATCAACAACACAACACAACAGTGTCGCAGAATAATTTCAGAAATGACATAATAAACGACGTCAGCTAAAATCATGAGAAAAATGTGATGGTCCTGAGCAAATTAGAGAGTTTGCGAGATTAACATTTGTAAGGTTGGGAGAATGTCGCAAGCCATATTCGAAAATAAAGGACAAATTAGCTGTCATCCACTATGTACTTCCCTATAAATAGTCGTTCAGTTGTAAAGGAAGGAGAGAGATCTTTTTCGGAGTGAGAAGCAAGTAAATAGGAGAGAGAAAATCTAGTGCAGTGGTTATTCTTGATTACTTTATCTTTTCTTGTAAGATTGTTCAAAGATTGATGAATAAAATTAAGATTGTTAATCTAAAATGAGTTGAATATTAATGAAATCTTGTGAGGGGTATAGTGTAGGATTTCCTGCAACTACATAATGGCGCTAGAAACAGGGATTAACATAAGGAGAGATCGAAACACACGTGACACTATGCGTGGTGGATATGGAATCACCATATAATATGTTGCTAGGAAGACTATAGATACATGCGATAAAAGTTGTAGTATCAACGTTGCATCAATGTATTAAATTCCCCACACCAAATGGAATAGGTGAAATTAGAGGAGATGTTGACAATGCGAAATTATGTCATCAAATTGAAGTAAAGCATTATGAAGGACAAGCAAAAAGGAAACAATTTCGCAGAAAGTTGGCAAAGGAGGCAAAGAAAGAAGAAGAATTTAGATTATACATGATAAGGGCTAAAGAAGGCAGGGGAATACCCAACGAAATTTCGGAAGAAGGAGAAGGACCTGTGAAAACAATAAAAGAACCAACACCAATGGGAGAACCCAAGTCCAGTTACACTACCGCAGAACCAACAAAAGAAGTAAACGTTGGGACTATAAAAGAACCTCTAATATTGAGAATTGGAACCAAGATGGATGCAGAAGAAGAAGAAAGAACTGTTAACCTTTTGCGAGAATATAAAGACGTTTTCGCAGGGAGCATGGATGAGATACCGACAATAGATCCATCAATTGCATGTCACAAGTTGGAGATTAACAAGAATGTGAGGCCATTTAAACAAAGAATAATAAAAATCGCAACAACTTACCATTCCCAAATAGAAGAAGAACTACAGAAAATGCTTGATGCAGGAATCATAAGAGAAGCTAAATACCCAGAGTGGATAGCGAATATGGTCATTGTTCCAAAGAAAAATAAAGGAATAAGGATTTACATAGATTTCACTGATTTAAACAAAGGTTTCCCTAAAGATAGCTTTCCGTTACCAGATATTCCTCAAATGGTGGAATCAGTAGCGGGGAATGATAGGGTGTCATCTTTAGATGGGTACAAAGGATATAATCAGATCCCTCTCGCTGAAGAAGATCAAGAGCATACTGCTTTTTTCGCCCCTAGAGGTTTATATTGTTACACAAAAATGCCTTTTGGTTTGCGAAATACAGGAGCAACATATCAAAGAATGGTAGAGAAGGTATTCGCGAAATGGATACACAAAACATTAGAATTATACGTGGAAGACATGTTAGTAAAGAAGCCAAAAACCATGTACAAGACCTGAGGGAGATTTTTGAACAAATGCGACAGTACAACATTAAACTGAATCCGGAGAAGTGTACTATTGGAGTTGCATCGGGAAAATTTTTAGGCTACATTGTATCAAATGAAGGAATACAGGTTGACCCAGGAAAAGTGCAAGCAGTTCGCGACATGCCAACACTGGCAACAATAAAATATGTACAGAAGTTGAATTGACTTTTAGCTTCGCTGGGGAGATTCATTTCACGATCATCAGACAAATGCAAATATTTTTTCGATATACTAAAGAAGGGTGCGAAATTCAAATGGACTGATGAATGCGAAAAAGCTTTTCAAGGGATCAAAGAACATCTTATGAATACAACTATTTTACAAAAAGTAGAATCAGGAGAAGAATTATTCATTTATCTTGCGACAACGACGCATGCCTTAAGTGCCGTGTTATTGCGAATAAACGCAGGAGTGGAGAAACCCATCTATTACATTAGCAAAAATTTTAATTCTTCTGAGAATAATTACTCAAAGATTGAGAAGCTAATCTTAGCATTAGTTTATGCATCATTTAAGCTCCGCATATATTTTCAAGCGCACAAGATAAAGGTGTTAACAAAAGTACCAATTGAATCAGTGATGAAGAATTCAAAAAGATCAGGAAGAGTGGAGATATGGAATGCACAATTAAGCCACTTTGATATTAAATATGAAATTTTGTCTTCACCAAAATCACAAGTTGTTGCAGATTTCTTGGCAGAATTTCCTTTAGAGGAAGATGAAGCAGTAGAAGAAATGATGGATATAGAAGAAGAACACGGAGATCCAAAAGACTTATTAACAGAACCAAATAGATGGGAGATATCGGTAGATGGATCATCAAATGGAGAAGGCAATGGAGTTGGAATTGTTTTAATTTCGCCAGAAGGAGTGAAAATGGCTTTTTCATTCAGATTGGAGTTTGCATCCACTAATAACGAAACGGAATATGAAGATGTGATACATGCCTTAAAATTCACAATAGAAATGAAACTAGAAAATGCTAGGATCACTAGTGATTCGCAGCTAGTTATTCGCCAAATAAAGGGAGAGTACACTATAAATGAACCATCCTTGAAGAAATATAAGAAGTTCGTTGAAGAATTGTCAGGGAAAATCCCAAAAATAAAATGGAGGCACATTTCAAGGAAGGATAACAGACTCGCAGACGCTTTTGCTTTCATCTCAAGCATGATGACAGATCCAACTGCGAGATGCATAAAAATACAAACACTTCTGTCACCATCAATAAATAAAGAAGAAGAAGAAATGAACGTGATGATAATAGACGGTGAAGAAGAAGAACAAACGAACAATATCGCAGATTGGAGAACAAAACTTCATGCATATTTGGCGAAAGGAGAAACACCAAGAAATAGATTGGAAGCACACAAGTTAAAAATCCGCACAACAAATTATGAATTAAGAGATGGCTGCTATACCGAAAATCATTTAATGGATCATCACTCAGATGTTTGACACGAGAAGAAGAAGAAAAGGTGCTAAAAATGTTACATAGTGGAGATGCTGGGAATCATAGCGGGGGAAGATTTTTGGCACATAGAGCAAAAATGCAAGGCTATTACTGACCATACATGGACGAAGATGCAAAACAAATATCAAGACATTGCGAAGATTGTCAGCGGCATGGAAAGAAAATACATGCACCTGGAGCACCATTGTCATCTTCAACCAGTGTGTGGCCTTTTGGAAAGTGGGGCTTAGATATTGTGGGGCCATTTTTACCAGGTTCTGGACAAAGAAGATACTTAATAGTCACAACAGATTATTTCACAAAATGGACAGAAGTGAAGGCAGTACAACATATTCGCGACAAAGATATCTTTACATTCATATTCGAAAATATCATTTGCAGATTTGGAATTCCTGCACAGTTGGTATTTGATAATGGGAAATAGTTTGAGGGGGCAGAATATAGAAATGTTACTTAATGCATTCAAGATAAAATTTGGAAAGTCTACTCCTTTGTATCCACAAGCTAATGGGAAGGTAGAGGCAACAAACAAAACAATTGCAGATATATTAAAGAAGAAATTGGAAGGACATCATAGAGCATGGTGCGAACAAGTACATAATGCAGTATGGGCTTATAATACAACTACAAGAGAAGCTACTGGAATGTCACCTTTTTGTTTAACATACGGAGTTGAAGTGGTGTTACCAACAGAAGTTGTTATTCCGACAACAAAGAGAGAAGCCTGAGAGAAAAATCTTAGTGCGGGTTTGATCTTAAACAAACTTGATGAATTAAAAGAAAAAAGAGAGAGTTTTACAACATATAGAGAATTATCAGCGAAGATTAGCCCGAGAATATAATAAACTTGTCAAAGTACGCAAATTCCAACTAGGAGATTTAGTTCTGCGAGAAACACCAATATATCAGCGAGAAAATGGTGGAAAATTAGCGAAAAAATGGGATGGACCTTACATCATTAAGGAGATAGTTGGAACAAGAGCTTATAAATTAATTGATCCAGAAGGTAGAGATGTTGGTCATAGACTTGACAGACCATGGAACAGATTGTACTTAAAAAGATATTATATGTAAGAAGCTTTGAGAAGTTATGGATTACGAAAGAATAATTGCGATATTATTCATATCAAAACAAGATCATGATGTGCGAAACTTTCACAGAGATAATCATAGAACAATGACATAAAAGAAAGGGGCGAACCTTTATGGCGTACACCCTAGTTCGCGAATAAAATTTCGCAAGAGGCAAATGTAAGACCTAAAGTACGTCATATAAGAGGGTACCTGTTGCATGGCTCAGGTAAAGGATACACCGCCACCGGAACCTGAGTCATGGAGATTTGGGGTGAATAAAGCCCATCCTTGAGAGGCACCTTGGATTCTCAGCTTAAGCACATGACTTAGGTTGGGCGACTAAGGTAATAAGGACTCTCCCAAGGAGTGCAGAATCTGATCAAGGCACCGAGGTACACGATTGAGTCAAGAGTGCCAGGGGCGTTTGAAGCGTACCTTTCCATTCTTGACAAGTCTTGGCTTATACTGCACTCGGCCCGAAGAAAACCCCACTTAGGGTGCAGTCTCGTAACCATAAGCCCTATAGGTAAAAGGGATAAGAGGTTGCGAAAACAACTGGTTGTTGTTAAGACTAGATGGGAGGAGCTAACCTTGTATGGTAGAAGTACGCCTCCTTGAAGGGGAAACCATGGGGGAGATAAGGGCGGCACCCTCCATTAGGGAGCTGATAAGTGTCTTAAGACGCAAATGTCATGAGGATTTTTACTCGCAAGAGTATTAAGGCTTGTCATATTTGTGCAACAATCCTGAAGAGGCAATAATACTAGAGAAAAAGATAAGACGAGATCAATGGGTTTTCGCATGAAAGTGCGAAGACGTCCTGCGAATTCGTCGCAAGACGGTAATGTCATGGGGATTTATTTTCGCAAGAATATTTAGGCCTGTCATAGTGTCGCAACATTCCTGAAGAGGACATAATACAAAAGAAAAAGTTAAGGCAAAATCAATGGGTTTTTGCATGAAATTGCAAAGACGTCCTGCGATTTTGTCGCAATGAAAAGAGGTGGCGTAATAAGACCTTTAATTAGGAAGGAAAAATAAGACCATATAACAAAACAAAATATTTATAAGTATTCATAACAGATCATTTCTCGCAAGAAAGATAATGAGAGGCAAGTATAAGAATCAGTAAACAAGAGGCATTATCTTTCTCACCAGCAAAATACTAAAAGGGAAAATTGATTCCAAAGTTGGTTGAAGAATATTATTCGCAAAAAGCAATAAAGATGAGACAATTCAAGAAGATAGAACTACATAAGAAGCTCATGCTTCAGTATTAATTCCAGTAGAAGGAGATAATAGACGTTCTTCGCCAATGTTCTCATTATCGCCAACCTCTCCTTCATTTTAATTCTGATCTTCACCTTGATTATCGCCAGCAATTACTTCTTCATAAGAGATTTCTTTTGCATTTTCATCTTGATTAACACCAGCAGTTGCTTCCTTAGAAGGAATCTCTTCTCCATCTTCCAAAAGACTATCCTCTACACCACTTTCATAATCGTAGTCACTGTCATCATGACGAGGAACTTCATCATCATCTACTTCCAAAGGTTCGATTGATGTAGGAGGAAGAGATTTATACAACAAAATATCATTTACAAGGACTTCAGCCCGAAGATGAACTTGACGAAGAAGTGCTCTCTGATGATTCCTTTCTTGAATATCCTTAAAGTAAGCAAGATAATCAAGTCTTCTTTCTGCTCGGTCGCGAGAACCAATAAGGACAGAGACGAGTAATGCATTTTCTTTGCGAATTTTGGCATATTTAGCCTCCAAAACAGAAATGGAGGAATGAAGATTTTTCTAGGACTGCGCGAAAGATAGAATACAAAATTTCAATAAGATGAAGAACTCAAAAAGATATGACAAAGAAAAGATAGTTAAGGCAGTCAAACTATTATGACTACCTTCCTTTTGTGAAATAAGATGTTGAATCAAATTCAGACAACTATTCTCCCAACGGCCCATCGCATCATCAAATTTATCTCCAACTAAACCTTTAAGTCGAGACTGAAGATTTTTCTCTTTAGAAATAAGAAAGGCATTTTTCTTCGCAAGAGAAGAATAAGATTCTTCTAATTTGGAATATTGTTCTTTAAGTTGATTCTCCTTTACACTTAAAGCTATTCTACCTTGAATGAGTGTATCTCTTTCAGCGATAGATGACTCTGTTACTTCTTTAAGTTCATTTCTCAAAGAGCGAAGAGATTGTTCTTGGTCATCACATACTTTCTGAAGAATGCTAAGTTGTTGCGAAGATATCGCCATATTATTTAAACAAATTCGTTTCTCTTGAGATAGAGTTTTATTCTCATCTGATAAAGATTCCATCCCAAGATTAGATTTAGTTAAAGAATAAGAGAGGCGAGACATTTCATTACTTAATAAATCTTACCTCCGAACTAATTGGGTATTTTCATTGGTAAGATTATTTATATGATCTACAGAGTATGAATGGAGGTTATCTAATTGGTTATATTTATCCATCAAAATCTCTTTATCAACACGGGATTCTTCAACAGCAGATTCAAATTGATATCTCTCCATTATTCGTTTCTGGTTTAAGGCTTAACATGCGAAAGAGGGATATCAAGGATAATTAAATATGGGAAGGATAAAATCATTAGGAAGGCAAATTGAAGAAACAGATAAGGAAATCATACCTTTCAGTTCATCATTCTTCTTGCGAAGATTGTCGCGATACAGAGAAACATTCTGAAGCTTTTGATTTTCGAGACGAAGAGCATTACACTCTTTTTCCAAATCTATTTGCGAAGCAGCTCTGTCAGAACCGAAATACTTACTCAGAATTTCGCAAATACCAGACTTGACAGGATCAGTGGGAGACCTCTTTCCATCATCCATGACTTCATACAAGACTTTGAAAGCAATGTCTATTCCTTCCACGGTTTCTTTCGAAAAGGGAAGAGGCTCAGATAGAGAACTGGAAATGATAGAAGGTTGAGAAACATTATCAACAGGAGGAGAAGAAGTTTCATTCACAGAAATATCAATAAGGGGGGTTTCAATCATTGAAAGGTCAGTTGAAGAAACAAAATCTGAGGCAACCTTTTCGCGAATTGGAGATAATGGTTTAACTTGCGAAGATGTCGCAGGAGATTTAGAAGAGATAAGTAAGTGGAATGGAACAGAGGTTTCAACAGTTTTAAGGTGGCGATATTTTTTGAGAGGTTTGTTGGCATCCTTATCATCCTGCGAATTACAATCCAGATAAGAAACAGAGGCAACAATATTGTTATAAGAAAAGAATAATGTTTCTTACTACCTTCTGATTCGCATACTTTCTTTTGTGTACAACAATCTTTTGCTGCGATTTGGGAATATTAGGGTTTTGAACTGTAAATTTGGTGTTAGAGGCGTTTTTGCTGAAATAACAACAGTATGGGAATCACATAAGCAGCATCATCAAATAAAGCAGTAAGCAAGATCAATTTCAGCAAAACCTATAAGAAAGAAAAAAGAAAACTAACCTCGACGAATCCATGGAAAACACCAACAGGAGAATTAATTCGTAAAAATTAAGAAAGTTACGAACAATGAAGATCTTCATAGGGAACATTATGAAGATGAAGAAGAAAATAAAAAGAATAAAAGAAAAAGAAAGAAGAAAAGTTACAATAACAGAATTTACGGAAGAACAATAGAGTTGCAGAGATGAGAGAATAAAAAGAGAAGAGAAAGTAAAAAGAAAATGGAAATAAGAGTAAGAAGAATATACATAGAGAGGATTTTCTACTCGAAGAAATAAACACTATTAATACGAAAAGACGTGAGCGGTTAAAAAGTAGCGGTTACAGAAGACGTGTCAAGAAATAGATGGAAGAAAAGATACGTGTGATGAATGCAGAATATGAAGAAATGAATAGTTGCGGCATTTCTCACATCGTTCTCTACTTCGCAGAGAAGATATGAGAAGAGGCAAGATGTAGGATCAGAATCTCACAGCAATAATGTCTCAGCGAAATTATCAACAACACAACACAACAGTGTCGCAGAACAATTTCAGAAATGACATAATAAACGACGTCAGCTAAAATCATGAGAAAATTGTGTTGGTCCTGCGAAAATTAGAGAGTTTGCGAGATTAACATTTGTAAGTTTGCGAGAATGTCGCAAGCCATATTCGAAAATAAAGGACAGATTAGCTGTCATCCACTATGTACTTCCCTATAAATAGTCGTTCAATTGTAAAGGAAGGAGAGAGATCTTTTTCGGACTGAGAAGCAAGTAAATAGGAGAGAGAAAATCTAGTGCAGTGGTTATTCTTGATTCCTTTATCTTTTCTTGTAAGATTGTTCAAAGATTGATGAATAAAATTAAGATTGTTAATCTAAAATGAGTTGAATATTAATGAAATCTTGTGAGGGGTATAGTGTAGGATTTCCTGCAACTACAATTTCCACCCTAAATTGTAGTCTTTCTAGTTCAGTCCACCCACATAGGTTAAGGATAAGGGACAAGAAACTAAACCACAAGGTTAACTAATCAGGATATAACCCGACCCTAAACAATAGCTAAAAATACAGGGTATTACATTCTCACTTTCAGTTTCAGAGACAGATCAGAGTTGCACAGGGAAAGCTTCAAAGAGTTGATTTTGTCAGTTAGTTAACTTTTACTATGTTTATTATATTGCATATTGTATTTGTAAACCAAATGACTATGGTATATGTATCATTTGAGAGAAGTTCTTGTATATATATATATATTAGACTAGGGTTAGTTTTTGGGTTTAGTTTTGTAGCAGATTTATTAATGGAATGTTTAAGTATATGATTTAGATCTTTAATGCCTCTTTATTTAGTTAATCTCTTGGATTAGTCAGCTTCTAGCTTTGAGGGCGCTACAGGAAAATTATGTGTGTGTTGCATATTGTTGTTTTCCATATCTTTGTTCTTCGCAAACAAGAGTGAGATTCCAAAAAACTTTATTTGGGGATTGTAAAGCACATGAAAGTTATCTTCTTTGATAGTTACGGAAACTGTTTCAAGGTATTTCTGATAAACCCTAGATTTGAGAAATAACCTCTCTTTACTAGGATTAGGAGGAAACTCTACATTAGAATAGATCTCAAAGGAACAATGTCATGGTGAGGTTTGGTTGAGATACAACCTAATCAACAGACTCTTTTTTAAAAAGGAGCGTGAATCAAACTCCTTATGAGATATGGCTCGAGAAATAAATAATTGATACCCATTTGGAGTGGTGAAAAATGCCAGTAAACATGTGAGCTCTGACTTTTTTGGAGTCTCCTAAAGGCGATTTTTAGGTTTTTTCTAATGGCGCTTTCTTCTTCTCCTTTCCTTTCCCCTTCCAATTCCAATCTGGATACTGAGACTAAGGATTCAAGTCACTATCCTTGGGCTTTCTTAGATCCCGTTATTCCACCAAAATAAATATCTCGAGTTGATATTGAAAACACAGACCCTAATGTTAAGCAACAGAAAAAGAAAAAAAAACATTACATCTTATGCAAGCAAGGGTTCGTCGTTCAAAGCTCTCATTATTGACAGTCACACGCATGCTTGAAGGGTCCACATATCTCATTTTGTATATATGAATATGAATACCAATTAGGGGTTCAAGAATGTAAAAATCTTCATAAGAAGATTGGTCTTATCCAAAGGCTCGTCATCTCTGAAGTTAGCAGATATTCAAGTGAAGTTGAAAACTCTTTGGCATTTGAAACCATGGACAATCACCCCACTGGGAAAAGGGTTTTTATTCTCTTGTAAAGAAGACTTTCTTCATGTGCGATTTGCTGGAACCTGCAATTTTAAAACATATGATCCACCTTTGTAAGTGGATTCCTGATTTCAACCCTTACAAACAAAGCCAAACTTTAGCTCTAGTATGGATACATATTTATGAGTTGCGCTTAGAATACTAGAGACTTAAAACTTTCTTTGAGATTTCCAGAGCTCTTGGAGTTCCTATCTACATTGATGATGGTACTATTTTAAGAAGATTTGGGTTGTATGCTAGGGTGTTAGTGGAACTAGACCTCTCTTGTGATAGACGGGAAAATAACGCCTGGCGCGCCTGGGCGCGCCGGCCATAACTCCCCCGATGCGCCATGATGATGCTATTAACCGTTCCTTAAGTGAAAAAGCGGGGGTCTAACAACCTCACCCAATATTTCGCTTAGCAATCTGTATGGACTAACTCCAATATACTTTCAAGAGAATCAACTAGACATTCAGACCCAATCTTAATAAAAAGTATATCAAAGAGTTATATCTCAATTTCTCAATTCAATCTGCAATCAAACAAATAAGAATTTGCGAGCCTGATTGAATATAAGAGAAATAACTTGAACGATACCAAAGACCAATGTTCAAGGACCAATCAATTTTAATCAACAACCAAAAGTTGGATTTACCAATTGATCGATTCAACGCATAACCTCTGATATTTCAATTATATAACAAAATATAATGCAGAAAAGAAATAACACAGACACCCGAATTTTGTTTACAAGGAAAACCGTAAATTCAGAAAAACCCGGGGACCTAGTCCATATTTGAACATGCACTATATTAAGCCGCTGTAGACACTAGCCTACTACCAAGCTAACTTAGGTATGGAATGTAGTTGAGCCCTAATCAATCTCACACTGATCAAGATACAGTTGCGTTCCTTACGTCTCAGATCCCAGCAGGATATTACGCACTTGATTCCCTTAGCTGATCTCACCCATAACTAAGAGTTTGTATGACCCAAAGTCGAAGACTTGATAAACAAATATGTATCACATAGAAAAGTCTATTGAATAGATATATCTGTCTCCCACAGATATACCTACGAATTTTTGTTCCGTCTTTTGATAAATCAAGGTGAACAGGAACTAATTGATAAATATTACCGAAGAACATCCTAGCATTATAAATCACCTCAAAATAATCTTAATCGATTAACGAAACAATATATTGTGGAATCAGAAACGATGAGACGAAGGTGTTTGTGGCTATTTATCTCATAGAAGTATAAAAGGAACAATCGAAGCAAAATCGATTTTGATTCACTCAAATCAATTCATGAAAATTATAGGAACAATTTGCAAAGATTGCATTCCTTATTATATAAATGTTTAATTTCAAGAACAAACCGATTTTAGAAGGTAACCTACTTAAGTATGCAAACGGGTATGCATACCTAAGTAGCCGGACCGAGTTTGGTTACGCCGGTACGCATACGGGTACGCATATCAATTCACACTTCCAAACTCCAGCATAAATTCACAGACGTGAAACTTCTGCTAGTATGCGTATGGGTACGCGCATACTTGCCCAGATTTCCAACAACCGCCGGTACGCGTACGGGTACGCATACTTTGGGTTCCCGGTTTTGGACTTTTACACAAATGTGAGAACATACTATGTTTATATCCAAACATGGTTGCTTGTTCTAAACTCTCATTTCAAGAATTGAAACTTTTTTAGAGGATGTTAAAATAGTTGTTATTCACAAACTATTAGCATCAAAGCGATTTTCAAGTTATTGAAATAATATGACTTTCGTCATGAGTAAAGATGAACTTGGCCAAAGCGCAAGCTTACCAACATATATTTCGAGAAATAGATAAGCGAGATAAACTCGGCTCGAAATAGCAAATGTATATAATTGAAGTCTATATAGCAATACGACTTTTGTCTCAAATAGGAGATAGAGTAGATAGACTTATGAGTGATATATAAGTTCAAGTATCCACATACCTTTTTTTGATGAATTTCCACAAGTTCCCTTGAGTAGTTCTTCGTCTTCATTCGTTGAACTTCGTGAAGTATAAAGCTCAACTACACTTACTATCCTAATCCAAGACTTAGCTATAAGTAGATTAGAAATCAAGACTTATAGTTTTGGCAACTAAACTTGACAAATAAGCTTGAGATAGAAACGCTTGCGAGTTCGACCGAGCAATGCTCTAACAATCTCCCCTTTTGTCAGTTCTAGTGACAAAACTATCAATACATATGGAATACAAAATAAATAAACTTTGTAGCTTCTCATCCAAATGCTTGATTCCCTTGGTTCTTCAACATTACTCGAAATCTTCGCCACTTCCAAGTACTCCAATGATTCTAAATGTGTTCAACTCAGCATCATCGTTGTTGAAGATCCGTAGCTATAACAATGAGAAAACAATATCTCTCAATCATTGTTATACAGTGTCATAGTATTATTACACAACATCAACGTTCAATTGTATCACAACTTTGAAAACAATACTATGGAGATACGTATCACTTCCCCTTAGTCAATACTTCATCTCACATGAAAACCACTCCCCCTTACATAATAATCCGAAAACCATATGTATTTGTAGTGTGAACTACACATTAATTCTCCCCTTTTTTGTCAATAAAATTGGCAAAGGTACGAAATTAGTGGGATCCTAATGAAATTTCCACAAAGATACTTCATGACCAAAAGAAAAGCACATATCAACTTTTTAGATGCAATCATATAGCCGAAACTAAATGAATTCATCAATGAGTTTATTAAGATACAAGATAACCCCTATAACATTCCACAGCCGCACTTCTCACATAGATTTGGTAATTAAGCAAAGTTCAAATAATAACTCTTCCCCATAAAATGTCATTCCGGAAAGAACAACAAGAGCGACCTTACTTTCACAAGAAAAGAATGATTTCAGCGAAAACTTTGATACGGAACAGAATTGTTATCTACGTAGAAACAAATACGAAATTGAAACAATGCTACACTGGCGTTCGAAGCCTTGATTGCTCAAATGATATAGATGAGTCCAGGGGCAAAAGGCTAGAAAACTAATGAACCAAAACAACACCTATAGACTGCCATAAGTGTTGACACGTATAAGTGTCTAAAGGGTTGGTGAGGATATCGGACAATTGTTGTTCCGAATGCACAAATCCCATATTGATGATACCATTTTCATAGATATCTACAATAAAATGATACCTTATATCAATGTGCTTAGTTCTTGAGTGCTCAACAGGATTCTCAGTGATGCGAATCGCACTTGAGTTATCACAAAATATCTTCATTATTCCAGTATCAATTCCATAATCAGCAAGCATTTGTTTCATCCATGAAGTTGAGTACAACACGAACCTGCAACAATGTATTCTGCTTCGCATGTAGACAGGTATTGTGAGTTTTTATTTCTTGATGTGCCAAGCCATAAGATTCAACCCAACATAGTAAAATCCACCTGAAGTACTTTTTCAGTCTTCCACACATCCCGCCCAATATGCATCTGAATAGGCAGTAAGATCAGTGTTAGTATCAAAAGTATATGATAGATCATACCCGCTAGTATGTTGAATATATTGCATGATCCTCTTCGCAGCTAGAAGATGAGATTCCTTTGGATTAGCCTGAAATCTAGCACAACAACCAACACTAAATGTAATATCAGGTCTAGTAGCTGTAATATATAAATGGCTACCAATGATAGATCGATAAAGATTTTGATCCACATTTACTCCTTTCTCATCTCTATGTAGTTTACCAGTGATAGGCATAGGTGTCAGTTTTGGAGTTGACTTATCCAGACCGAACCTTGAAATAAGATCCTTAACATATTTTTCTTGAGATAAGTAAATTCCATCCTTATGTTGCTGAATTTGTAATCCTAAAAAAGAACTTTAATTCACCAACATTAATCATTTCAAATTCTTTGCCAAGAGAGACTTGAAAATCTTTTGCAAGTTTCTCAGAAGTTGAACCATAAATGATATCATCTACATAGACTTGAGCAATGACATCTTTCTCACTCCATTCGGTAAACAAGGTTTTATCAACTCCGCCTCTCGAAAAACCTTTTTCGAAACAGGCACGAGGTGCTAGTTTTAACCCGTATAATGCCTTTTTAAGCTTAAGAACATGATCTGGGAAATCAGGATTTTCAAAACCCTTAGGTTGAGCGACATAAACCTCTTCCTTTAAATTTCCGTTTAGGAACACGGATTTTATGTACATTTGAAACAACTTAACCTTAAGAAAACAAGCATGATCTAATAACAACCGAATGTACTCAAAACGTACCACAGGAGCAAAGATTTCATCAAAGTCGATACCCTCAATCTGTGAATATCCTTAAGCGACAAGTCTGCCTTTATTTCTGGCAATTGTACCAAATTCATCAGACTTATTCTTGAATATCCATTTAGTACGAACAATATTGATATTGGAGGGACAAGGTACTAGTTCCCATACATCTTGTCTTTGAAATTGATTTAACTCTTCATGTATTGCATTCGCCCAAAAGGGATCGCTAAGAGCTTCGTCAATATTTCTCAGTTCTACTTGTGAAAGATAACAACCAAAATTGCAAATATTTTGAAGTTATCCTCTTGTCTTAGCAGTAGAATCTCTTCATCCAATAATACTGTTGGGACCATGATTTCTTTGAACCCAGAGGTGTCTTGGAGGGACACGTTCTTGTTCACAGGAGTATCCTGATCAGTGCTCTTCTCCTCGTCACTAGAAATATCAGGATCAGTAACAGTTGGGACGACTTCAACTGATTCTGGGATTCTTTGACTTTCTCAATTGTCTCAGTTGGAGGCAATTCAGCGGGAGGATTATCATGATGAAAATTACTAATATCATCAATGATAACATTAGAAGATTCCATATCATAACTTGGGTTCTGAGATTAAAAACTCGAAAACTACGACTATCAGAAGCATATCCAAGAAAGATACCTTCATCACTTTTAGTATCAAATTTCCCTCTCTGTTATCGATCTTTTAGAATGTAGCACTTACTTCTGAACACTCTGAGATAGTGTAAGCCGGGTTTCCTACTGTACAAAAACTCATAGGGAGTGTTTAGGGTTTTAGACCGTAGGTAGATACGGTTGATCAAATAACATGCTGTGAAAACAACTTCTCCACAAAACCTTAAAGGTAAGTTTTTGTTATGGAGCATTACCCTGGCCATTTCCTGAATTTTCCTATTCTTTCTTTCTGCAACTCCATTAGCTCAAGGAGTAATGGGTGGTGAGTATTGTTGAATAATCCCCAGTTTGTCACAAAATTCAAACACCTTAGTGTCCTTGAATTTAGTTCCACAATCGCTTCTAATTTTTTTTAGTTTGCGACCTTGCTCATTCTGGATTCTATCATCAAGGGTTTCATTCTTATGAGCTAGATATGCTACCTAAATGAATCTGGTGTAATCATCTACCATAACTAAAGCATACTTCTTACCCGCAACCATAGGTTGTTGAATTGGTCCGAAAAGATCCACATGAATTAAATCAAGTGGAGCTTTAGTGAGGATATCTCGAGATGATTTATGGAGAACTTTCGTTTCTTTACCCTATTGACAGGCACCACATATACCATCAATCTTTGCATTGATTTTGGGAACGCCTCTAACAAGTTCTTTGTTAATGATCTTAGTTTGAAGATGATAATTGATGTGACCAAAACGCTCATGCCAAAGATGTGTAGATTCCACCTTAATCAAATTCCAACAATTACTAAACTGAGTATCAAGAAGATAACAATTATTTTTACCACGAGTTCTCTGAAAAATTACTTTCCCGATTTTGTCTACAATGTCACATCCATTCGCATTAAAGACAACTCTATGGACTTTGTCACATATTTGACTAATAGAAAGAAGGTTTGCAGTCATACCTTTAACGTATACTACATCATGGATTTCAGGAACGTCGGGAAGTTTGATCGTCCCCTTCTTGCTTATGTCGCAACATCTCCCATCTCTGAGTGTTACCGGACCTCCTTCAAAGTCGCTTGAAGTTACAAACCACGAGAGATCACCAGTCATATGTCGGCTACATCCACTGTCAAGAAACCATTGAAAGGGCGATGTTGATTTTAAAGCAAAAGCTCTCATACTAACATTACTATCCCGTTTCGGATTTCTTGTTAGTTTTGTACACCTTTTTAGAGAAGTAAACAATTGTTCAGCTTTCTTATGAAGATTACTCGCAACCTTTAAACTTTTCCGGAAAGATATACATGTATGTTGAAAGTGATTGTTATATTCATAGAACATACACATGGACCAACATCTTTAATCTTGTTTGAGTAGTTCTTGGTCCCATCAGGTTTCACAAAGCCTAAACCTCGTTTATCACCTGAGTTGCGACCATTCTTTAGAAAAGAATTAAAGGAGTTATTCAAATCCATTGAAGGAATTTTTACAGACTTTAAATCCTTATACATTGCAATTTTTGCAACAAGATCAGAGTTGATCCGGATTTGTTCATCCAACTTTTTCTGGAGAATAACAAGTTTTTCAGAACTTCCTCTAAGATCAAAATCCAATCCTAGTGAAGTGTTTATAGAGACTTTACTGTCCATAGATTCAGATTGCTACAAAGACATACTTATGAGGTCTTCAACGTTCTTGCCTGCTCTGATACCAATTGAAAAGGCGGGGATCTAACAACCTCACCCAATATTTCGCTTAGCAATCTGTATGACTAACTCCAATTACTTTCAAGAGAATAAACTAGACAATCAGACTCAATCATAATAAAAAGTATATCAAAGAGTTATATCTCAATTTTTCAATTCAATCTGAAATCAAACAAATAAGAATTTGCGAGCCTGATTGAATATAAGAGAAATAACTTGAACGATACCAAAGACCAATGTTCAAGGACCAATAAATTTTAATCAACAACCAAAGGTTGGATTTACCAATTGATCGATTCAACGCATAACCTGTGATATTTCAATCATATAACAAAATATAATGCGGAAAACAAATAACACAGACATCAGAATTTTGTTAACGAGGAAAACCGTAAATGCAGAAAAACCCCGGGACCTAGTCCAGATTTGAACACCGCACTGTATTAAGACGCTGCAGACACTAGCCTACTACCAAGAAAACTTCGGTCTGGAATGTAGTTGAGTCCTAATCAATCTCACATTGATCAAGGTACAGTTGCGTTTCTTACGTCTCTGATCCCAGCAGGATATTACGCACTTGATTCCCTTAGCTGATTTTACCCAAAACTAAGAGTTGCTACGACCCAAAGTCGAAGACTTGATAAACAAATCCGTAACACACAGAAAAGTCTATCGAATAGATAAATCTGTCTCCCACAGATATACCTACGAGTTTTTGTTCCGTCTTTTGATAAATCAAGGTGAACGGGAACCGATTGATAACACAAACTTATATTCCCCAAGAACAACCTAGTATTATCAATCACCTCACAATAATCTTAATCGATTAACGAAACAAGATATTGTGGAATCACAAACGGTGAGACAAAGATGTTTGTAACTACTTTTTTATCTTTCCTACCGGAGATATAAATCTCAAGCCAATCTTACGATTGCTCAATCACGATAGAAAACGGCAAGACCAGATCACGCAACTACAGAGAAAATAGTTGGGTCTGGCTTCACAATCCCAATGAAGTCTTTAAGTCGTTAACCTACAGGGTTTCGTGAAAAATCTAAGGTTAAAGGAGAATCGACTCTAGCTATACAACCAGTATCACATAGGAGGTGTGGGGATTAGGTTTCCAGTTGCTAGATTTCTCCTTTATATAGATTTCAAATCAGGGTTTGCAATCTAAGTTACCTTGATAACAAAGCATTCAATATTCACCGTTAGATGAAAACCTGATTAGATTCAAGCTAATATATTTCAACCGTTAGATCGAACTTAGATTGTTATACACAAATGAAATGTACCTTCATTTAGGTTTGAGTAACCGTACCTAAACGTGTACACTTAGTCGGTTCAACAATAGTTAACCAATGGTTGCCATATGAGCACTTTCATATCAACCTTATTCATCTTTACCATAACTAGTTCAAATGAACTAGTTTGAGAGTTGTTCAACTGCTTAGATCTCATAGAATTATACAAGATACAATCGAAGCAAAATCGATTTTGATTCACTCGAATCAATTCATGAACATTATAGCCACGGTTTGCAAAGATTGCATTCCTTATTATATAAATATTTAATTTCATGAACACACCGATTTTAGAAAGTAACCTACTTAAGTATGCAAATGGGTACGCATACCTAACTAGACGGACCGAGTTTGGTTACGCCAGTACGCGTGTGGGTACGCATACCAATTCACACTTCCAAACTCCAGCAGAAATTCACTGACGTGAAACTTCCGCTAGTATGCGTACGAGTACGCATACTTTCCCAGATTTCCAACAACCTCTGGTACGCGTACGGGTACGCATACTTTAGGTTCCCGATTTTTGACTTTTACACAAATGTGAGAACACACTATGTTTATATCCAAACATGGTTACTTGTTCTTAACTCTCATTTGAATCATTGAAACTTTCTTAGAGGATGTTAAAATAGTTGTTATTCACAAACTATTAGCGTCAAAGTGATTTTCAAGTTATTGAAATAATATGACTTTCGTCACGAGTAAAGATAAACTTGGTCAAAGCGAAAGCTTACCAACACATATTTCGATAAATATATAAGCGAGATAAACTCGGATCGAAATAGCAAATGTGTATAATTGAAGTCTATATAGCAATACGACTTTTGTCTCAAATAGGAGATAAAGTAGATAGACTTTTGAGTAATAGATAAGTTAAAGTCTCCACATACCTTTTATCGATGAAGTTCCACAAGTTCCCTTGAGTAGTTCTTCGTCTTCATTCGATGAACGTCGTGGAGTCTAAAGCTCAACTACACTTACTATCCTAATCCGAGACTTAGCTATAAGTAGAATAGAAATCAAGACTTATAGTTTTGTCCATAAAACTTGACAAACAAGCTTGAGATAGCAACGCTTGCGAGTTCGACCGAGCAATGCTCTAACAAAGAATCTAGGAAAGCGCATGTTTATTTTCCCTTGCAAGCATGCTCGTGGAGCATGAAGCATATAACTTAGCTTCTACACCATTCCAACTTACCATAGAACAAGGGTATAAAGCCTTTCCTCAACATAGCAAATTCATCACTGAATTTTATATCTAGCTGAGTAACCCATACTGCCGAGTTTTGTACATGCATAAGGCATGGCTTCTCGTGCCAACGGTGCATCAATCAGGCTCATGCAGTACTATCCTTAGGCTTATGCAAGCTCCACTAAATTGCATATCGATGTAGCTTACTTTCGAGGCCATGCCCAATGCATCATTGGAATATGCCTAAGTCGAACACTTATATGAGCATCCAAGGAATGAAATGCACTTGCCTCATCAAGTTTGGCCACAATCATCTATTGCATCGAGCTATCGAGCCAGATGATATGAGAGGTCAGTATGCCATAATTATCTCACAATTAGATGATATGAGCGACAAAGTGCTGGATCGAAAATGATGCAACTCATTGCGTCTGCCTACGTACCCTTCCCCACTCTAAAAGGATCAAGCACAGACTATAGTTCATCCTCGAAGGGATAGCAACTTAAGCCAAACTCGTTTGCAAGGACGTGGCCTAACAATAATTATAGTGGCCTAGTCTGTATAGGACGCTCCGTCAAAATGCACAAATGCTACGTATGATCGAGTTCGAGACATGCCATAGTGATTCCTAAGCATCAAATTCCCTATTTGTAAGGCTACACAGTTATAAATGAGGATTACACATCATTTATACTCTTTCGGCTAAGCTATGAAGCTTACTTGGTGCATGGTCCGCATATGCACATTCAACCAACTACCCCTCTCTATATATGTTAACTTACCATTTCTACAACTTAGAAAAAGGGAGAGGATTGACATGTTTGCTTCACTATTCATGGACGTTGCCATGTATCCATGAATAATTGGCGATGATTGCTGAGTTCTCTTCTGTAATGCACAATGATTGCATACCACTCCTTCTGGATATTGCACAATCATTATGTAACACTCGTTCTGGCTTTTGCACAATGATTGTACAATATTCACTTGGCCATCCCTCTCTGGCCTGATGCACAATGATTGTACAATATTGGCTCTAGGAAAATCGTCTGCATAAAACGCAATGTTTGTGTTGCATGGTTCAAGGCGATCTACCCAACTGACCCAATGCATCATGATGACGCAATATTGGCTCTAGGCCAATATTCCTCTTAACGCGATAGAAGATTGAGATAAAGATTCATTTCATGCCACAACGCATCTTTGAGCACGCGTCATGCTAAAAACACGGGGTGTTAATTCATTCACCCCCTTAAATAATTTTGTCCCCGAAATTCAGACAAACAATTGTGGACAATCTCTTCAGTTTGGATTCTTGAGCAAAAGTCGCATACCAGATGCTCATAAATCACGCAAGGTTTCTTCAATTTGTCATGGAACATCGATTAGGATTTTCTGAGAAAATGTCCCATACCGCATACTCAGGAATCCAAAAAGATTCACACAACGTTACCGAGAATATCGAGTTGGCCAGTTGCCAAACGATATCTCAACCAGGTATACTAAGGGGCGTCCCATACCACCGCTCAGGAATCCTAAAGTTCACAAGTGGAAGATGTCATCGAAATGACAAGTCGAATATTAACGCAAAACTGTGAGGACCTAAATATAATGCAGTGCAGTGGGATGCAAGCCACCGTCCCTGAAGGATTTCCATTTACCCATCATAATGGGTTGCTAGCCAACCTGATAACGCACATCGTCCAGGACGGGTGAGGGGTGATCAATCCTAATGCCAGTGGTAGTATGGTACCAGCCAATTGTCCCAGACAACACCGTGTCCTAGACGGATTTTCTGGCAAACTCACGGTGCTTAACAAGCTCAACTCGATTCGCAAGTAAATGACGTAGAAGTTACAAACTCTTTCCGCGCAAAAGTTGACGCACTCTCCAACTTTATTTCCTTTTTGAAGGAAAAATACTCGTTAACGAGTCCACTCCGCACAATCCCTAGAGTTATCTCGAAACTTGATCTGATACCAACTATGACAGACTGGAAAATTACGCCTGGAGCGTCTGGGTGCGCATGCCACAACTCCCCTGATGCGCTTTGATGATGCTACTAACGGGGTCTTAAGTCTAGGAAAATGCACGTTCATTTTCCCTTGCAAGCATGCTCGTGGATCATGATGCATCTAACTTAGCTTCCACACTGTTCCAACTTACTATAGAACAAGGGTATAAAGCCTTTCCTCAACGTAGAAAATTCATCACTGAATTTCTTATCTAGCTGAGTAACCCATACCTCTGAGTCTTGTCCAGGCATAAGGCATGCCTGCTCGTGCCAAGGGTGCATTAATCAGGCTCATGCAATACTCTCCTTAGGCTTATGCAAGCTCCGTTAATTTTCATATTGATGTATCTTACTTTCGAGGCCATGCCCAATGCGTTATTGGCACATGCCTAAGTCGAACGCCTTGACGGTAAGTATGAGCATCCAAGGAATGAAGTGCAACTTTCCTCTTCAAGTTTGGTCACAATCATCTCCCACATCGAGCTACCAAGCCAGATGATATGAGAGTCCAGTATGCCGCAATCATCTCACAATTAGATGATATGAGCGACAAAGTACTGAACGGGCAATGTTGTAACTCATTACGGATGCCTACTACCCTTCCCTACTCTAAAGGGGTCAATCGCATACTGTAGTTCATCCTCAAACGGACAACAACTTAAGCCAAACTCGTTTTCAAGGCCATGGCCTAACAATAATGGTAGTGGCCTAGTCCGTATAGGCCGCTCCGTAAAAATGCACAAAGGTTGCGTTATATCGAGTCCGCGACATGCATAGTGATAACTAAGCATCAAATGCCCTATTTGCAAGGATATGCATCTATAAATGAGGCTTACACATCATTTATACTCTTTCGGATAAGCTATGAAGCTTAATTGGTTCATGGTCCGCATATGCACCTTCAACCAACTACCCCTCCCTATACATGTTAACTTTCCATTTCTGCAACTTAGAAAAAGGGATAGGATTGACATGCTTGCTTCACAATTCATGATCGTTGCCATGTATCCCTGAATAACCGGCAATGATTGCTGACTGTTGTTCTGTAATGCACAATGATTGCGCAATACTCATTCTGGCTATCTCACAATGATTGTTCAACACTCATTATGGCTATTGCACAATGATTGTGCAATATTCACACGGTCAACCCTCTCTGGCCTGATGCACAATGATTGTGCAATATTGGCCCTAGGCCAATCGCCCGCATAAAGCGCAATGTTTGCGCTGCATGGTCCAAGGCCATATACCCAACTGACCCAATTGCATCATGATGATGCAACATTGGCTCTATGCCAATATTCCTCTTAATGCGACATAAGATTGAGATAAAGCTTCATCTCATGCCACGACGCATCTTTGAGCATGTGCCATTCTAAAAACATGGGGTGTTACATCTCTAAACCTCTGAAGGGGAGAATTCGGGTGGAAAGAGAAGGTTTTACTTCTTTTGTTCATGTTATTTACGAAAGAGTTCCCACTTATTATGATTTTTACAACACAATTGGACATGGTTTTTTGGTGAATATAAAAAGAAGAAAACATTTTGTTAAATGATGCTGTTACGAAAAGAGGAAAACAATCTCACAAGACTAGTGATAAGGAAGCAACATCAAACATGCAATACATTCCTAAAATCACTTCTGGTGCTTTAAAAAATGTAAGCTCGAGAGTAACAATTAATAGAGACAAAGAGACTGTTGTTATGTCTTCTCATATAGATTTTGAAGGACCTGATGCAAACGTCAATGTTTCTAAGAATGGTGTGTTGGAAAAGACTACTAGCTCTGGAACTCATCTTAAATTGATGGTTCCTGAGGAGAATACTATTGTCAGCGATATTGTCGTTGTAGTTGAACAAATTGCAATTATTGTTGCAATGAATTCTCCTAAAAGTGAAACTCATTTAGCATGGATATGCATAAAGTCAGCAACGTTCAACTTGTATTTGTTGGACGAATAGTGCTTCAAGCAACTAATCTAGTCATTGAAGAATATTAACAACAAAGATTGCTAACGATATATCTCCTATTACTACTAGTCCTGGTAGTAATGACATTAATATTGCGACTCCTATATCCTTGAAAGGAACTCGCTTGGAAGATTTATCTGAGGAAGAAGATGAGATTTATTCACAAAGAGCAAGAGGAAGAGAATGGTTATCCTCTCAGAAGTTGAACATGACTGCTAGTGAAGATACTAATAAATTTAATATGCTATCCATGTATACAGATGATAAGGGATATGATGACTATCCAATATTTTCATCATCGCCGGTACTAGAGAACTTGGTGATTGAAGATACTTCTTCTTTTCCATGTGATGATTTTCAACCTATTTGCGTAAGAAGAAATCAAAACAAGGAATTTACATGAAAGCTCCTGAAAAGAATTTTAAATGAAACCCTTTACATGAGTCTTGTTGTTCTCCAATTCCTAGCCCTGAATATGCATAAGAAAGAATTCTCACTTTTCTATCTTATTTATTTATTTACTTTTCCACTTCTTTCTTTTCTTTAACCCTTAATGGGTCGGGATCCTGTAACAAATTTTTTTGACAAAGGCTTCTGACAAACCTTGCAAACCGTTAGATTTTGCATATTTGATGGTTTAGAAAATCGCTTACGTGTCAGTTTAACAGGCTCCAATCGTGTTTGGTATAATTAAAAATTCTAAGGAGAATAATTCTATTTCTTTATTTTGATTGATTTACTAGATTGTTGGGATCCTTTATATTTTGTTTTTAGAATTAGAGCTTGTTAAAATCTTGTTTTCGCATAGGATTCAAATAATTTAGATAGCGAAGAATCTGATTGGGTTAATTAACATTCCTTAAGACCTTAACTTGCTTTTGCATGATTGGACTGAGGCTTCAAATCCATAACTCACATACAATTAACCAGTTCCATTAACCTTTTTTGTTATAACTTAATTAACATTCCTAAAAGAGACTGATGTTGATTATGACCATCCGTATGATCAATTAGGAGAAACTGTGATAGGTTGTGACAATGAAGGAGGCAGTCAAACCTTGTAGAAGAAACTACAACGATATATAACATGAAACACCATTAAAGAGATGGATTTCTATTTTCTGTAGAGAAAATTGATAATGATGATGATCATGATGGTCATTAAGATGAGATATGTAGGTACCAAATCACATCTAAAATTCATTTCCTAGTCCCGACTTAGACAACCAAACGGAGTATAACGGTGGTTGGGTGCCACAACTGCTGAATTTATTAACCGTTCAATTAATCATATCTAATGGTCTTAAATTTTTGTCAAATTGGTTTGTCAAACTGTTTTGTTACAGGATCCCCACCCTTCTTTAATAGAGGTTCAGGTTTATGTCTTCCTTGCGTTTTTGTTTTGTTTTGTTTTATTTTGACCTTTCATAAATAAATTCTCCTCTAGAGTCTGTCGGGAAAAGAAAAAAAAAAGTGATGCTTACAGAACCAAAATCCAGAACCAAATACTATACCTAGCTAAATTGGGGCCTATGCCCATTAATTTGGGCCTACAGTACAGGACAATTTTTTTATTAAAAGATGAAACTACCAACTTACCCTTTATCAAACACTAATACTACAAATGTGTCCTCATTAAATCCTAATCATAAAATCAAAATCAAAATCAAAATCAAAATCATATCTCAAATCATAATATTAAAAACCAAAATCAAAATCAAAATCATAAACCCAAAATCATAAAATTAAAAACTAAAATCAAAATCAAATTTATTTTCATCTCCACTTCAACTGATTCTTCTTATCAATCTAAACTAGGTTTTAGTAACATGTAATCACTCAAAAATTGAAACTTTTGAAATCAAACTTTTCCGGGTTTACCAGAATCGGTTAACGTTAATGTACATGTGATCCGATTGCAAATAGAAACGGTTTATGTTCATGCCCACAAAGACCGATCGTCCTGGTTATGTTTTGTGGTTCGAGAAATTTGAACCAGAATCGGTCAATGTTAATGTCCATATAGCCCGATTATCTACCATTTGAATTCATAACTGCTTAGCCCATAATCGGATTACATTAGCACTTATAAAAACTGATTATTGATGTATAATGCTAGAATCAGATTTTATATGTGTATCGAGTAAACCGATTGTTGTAAGAAAAAATTCACAATCTTTCTGTATCTTTTTTTTGTTAGAATCAGATTACATGAGCACTTTTAAAAACCTATTCCTGTTGTACAATGTCAATTATCGGTTTTTATGTGTGTATCGTGTAAACCGATTCTGGTTATACCCAAATTGAAAATGAGTATGACTATGATTATACACAATTTCAAAACGAGTATGATTTCATACTCGATCTCAAAATGAGTATATGAATTTATACGCGAACTGAAATCGAGTATGAAATAAATTGTGTTTGTTTTTTTTTTCTTCCCCATAATCGGTTTTTTGTGTACATTTGTAAAAATCGATTCTGTTTTTTTTTTGTGAATTGAAAAAATCAACCCAGAAGCGGTTTATGAGAGCACGAACATATACCAATTCTTTGATGAAGAATCAAGATTAGTTAATTTTTAGTTTGATTTGATTAAACATCAATTAAACACCCGATTAACGCTAATTAATCAAGGAGTAAATTAACCAATTTTTAAAATAATTGGATAAGGGGTGATTTTTTTTACTTTTCAATGACCTTTCTTGTCATCTAGTCGTAGTCCCAAATTAATGGACATAGGCCCCAATTTAGCCATGATATTATAACCTTTAAATTAGAATTTACCATATGCCCAATGCGTCTAAGTAGATTTAAATTATTTTCTTTTGGTAAGCTAAACTATATTTAAATTATGATGCAAAGTTTGGCCAAATAGTAGAATTCATGAGCCATGAATTGAAAATCATTTTGGGTCACAATTCCAGTGTGCCAGTGGAATCAGCACAATTCCATTGGCCGTTGTGACCGGCCTATCGTTATAACGACAGTTAAGTTCCATTTGCGGCAGTTGCAAAGTAATCTTGTCTCACTCTTTCCACTATCCAAAACTCCAACTCAAATCCAAAACTCCAGCTCAAAGCATCATTTCATCATAGATTCTTCTCTCCACAACAACATAAATAAAAAAACAAGCCCTAATTTCATTTTTCTCAATTTCCCCTCCTTATAACTTATTTACAGTTTAATGGCGTCTTCTTCTTCGCCAATTCTCCTAACTTCAAACCCCAATTTCATATCCTCTAACCATAAGAAACCTTGTAAACACCTCACTTTAAGACCTACCAAAATCCCTAATTTCAATACACAATTTAACAAAAACTCTTCTTTGATTTCATTTCAATTGAGTAGAAGAAAAGGGGTTATTGTTAGTGCTTCTCTGGGAGAAACAGAAACAGAAAAGGAAGAGAAGAAGGAGAATGGATTTCCTGCTACTGCTGGTACTTCTGTTATTGGTGAAGATTCAGCTTTTTTTGATTTGGGTGAACAGAAGATTATATCTTGGGTTTATTTTACTGGGATTCTAGGAGTTGTTTTGTTTGCCCTTGATGTGATTTGGATTGATTCCACTAATGGGTTTGGTCTTGGTAAAGCTTTTGTTGATTCTGTTTCTAAGGTCTCTGAAAGTCATGAGGTCAGTTCGTCTCAACAGATTCTTAATTTTCAGAATGTGAATTGCTTTACTTTTTCATATCAATTTGTTAAGCTGGACCATTTTGAATACCAAAAACTGAGTTCTTTTAGGATTTTTCTGTATGGGTTAGGAAATTTGCATCTATCTATGTGTTTATATAAGGAGAATTCACAACTAGTACTAGTGTATGTGAAAGAAACCAGCTTATGGACTTATGAGTTCTAAGTTAACGGTGAAAAACACTGTTTAGATTTCAATGAATGGTATCGTGGTTAACGGCTACAGAACAAGTGATGGCATGATTACCTAGTCACTTAGCATCACAGGTTCAAGAAAAAATCCTTGCTCATGTTAAGATGTCTCCGCAGGTGTAGGAAAATTATCTTTAGGTAGGAATAGAATTTCCTTAGGTGTCAAAGTTAGATCGCCACATTTTGTACATTTGTGTGAGTTTGTCCAAAGTTGAGATTTCATTTATGGGGTATTTCGATACGGGAGTCCTTGAATCTTTTGAGACTTTTTTTATTGGATTCATATGAATTCCCTCCCTAGAATTCCATATAGTCGGCCACATGCAGTTTATTTGGCTTTTGCAGTCCACCTTAAGCGAGTGGATTTGCTAAAACCATAGTTCCTCTTTGAAACTAGGCACAGGGTATCCGGGGGCAAACAGCCTAAAGAAACCAAGCTGGCGTCGGGATCCTCGTAATGCCACCAAGCCCTTCCTTGGATTTGTGACCATTATCACTATCTGTAGGCGAAAACAGACTGAATCAGCTTTTTAAACGTATAAGCTATAGTAGTTTTATGTGCTGCCTATATATTTATACAACTCTATCTTACTTCATTCTTTCAAATTTTGACTCTTGCCTCTTCTTCTGCAGATTGTAATGCTGATCCTTATTTTTATTTTCGCCGCTGTCCATAGTGGCCTGGCTAGTTTACGCGAATCAGGAGAGAAGCTAATTGGGGAACGTGCTTTCCGCGTTCTGTTCGCAGGGATCTCTCTTCCTTTAGCAGTTAGTACTGTTGTAAGTTGATCATCTTAATACTCTCTTTGATGCACAGGGATTATCTCCATCTTGGAACTGTTCTTTTATTTGTTCAACTTAGTACTCCAGTTTTTTAATTTGCAAACCTTATGAAACAAAGATGTTCTTGTGTTTCGCCTTCATTCAGGTGTACTTCATTAATCACCGGTACGATGGAACGCAATTATGGCAACTTCAGACTCTTCCAGGGCTTCACCAACTAGTCTGGATCTCAAATTTTGTCTCCTTCTTTTTTCTCTACCCCTCGACCTTTAATCTATTAGAAGTTGCAGCAGTCGATAAGCCTAAATTGCATCTTTGGGAGACCGGAATCATGCGAATAACCAGGCACCCACAGGTATTTACTTTTATAAATTTGTTATACATTTGTAGGTATGTCCGTATGTAAAATCACAGGGCAGGGCATATTCGGTCAAGACTAAAAGACCAACATGACGTGGTGAATGAAAACCTACTTAAACCTGTTCAGATGAATATGGGCAGTTCGATATCCTTAGAACTACTGAATATGCAAAAAATATTCAGCTTAGTGTTGGGTATGTCAGTCTTTTGATCTATGAAGATTCCTTCTAGGTGATCTTATTATAGTGAGCTTTACGCTCGTGTGTGGTTCATATATGCCGGTTGATCTTTCTCCTTAATTTGTATGTATTTTATTTTTATTTTCAGATGGTTGGGCAAGTCATGTGGTGCTTAGCTCACACAATCTGGATTGGCAACTCTGTAGCAGTGGCAACCTCTATTGGTCTAATAGGACACCATCTGTTTGGTGTATGGAATGGTGACAGGAGACTTTCTTCGCGGTATGGAGAAGCATTTGACATTGTGAAGAGTAGAACGAGTGTCGTCCCATTTGCAGCTATAATAGATGGCCGTCAAAAGTTACCCAAAGATTATTACAAAGAATTTATAAGATTACCGTATCTGACAATCACCGGGCTGACTCTCGGTGCATATTTGGCTCATCCATTAATGCAGGCAGCAAGTTTTCGGCTTCATTGGTAAGAGAAAAAGTTTGAAAAGATGGTCTTTCTTTTGTTCCTCCATATATAGCCAACACGGTTCAAATTGTATATACTATACTACTTATGATGCTCATTCAATCCATCCATCCTCGGAGTGGTTAACAGCATTGATCATATGTATAGAAGTGTCCAATGGATTGACAGTAAGAACTCGAATTCATTACTTTGTGGAAATAGGTGTTGGTTGAAGCAGGTAAATCACATGTGTCATTTGCTTTACATTCCTTACCTTTCCGTATGCTCTCATGTTTTTGCTGATTTACATTGTATTAAATTAAGCAGTTATATTTTACTTGACAGTACCACAAATACCAATTAGATCCACTAGTTGGGCTTTTATTGGTTACAACGGAATTAAAAAAAAGAAATCCATGGATGACCAAAAGTTGTAGAAGTAAGTGGTGCTAGTAGTTCTTTTCTTTTTCTGGATCACTTTTTCTTTATCCGTAAAGAATTGGTGTGAATGCTAGTATTTTTGTTATTTTCTTTGATCATCTCTTTTTTATCGGTAACAAATTAGAGTTTCAAACTCAGGTTAATCATCTAATAAAATTACCATCATCTATTGAAATTACCATTTCAAGTTGCAACAATGCGTTAAATACCATGCAGATTAATTCCATGTCATGGTCCTACAAACTGCTGTTTAGCTGCTGGAAACTGATCTGTTTCAGAAGATATTATTTGGGTTGCAGCTGCAGATGCATCAGCTTAATTATTTTGGGTTGCAGTTGCATATATACTTTGGGTTCCGATGATATTGACATGCTACTTATTCTCATCATTGAGAAACACAGACGATGGATAGGGAGGTTTTGCAGTAGTGTATTGGAGAGCAACAAGATTAAATGTCTAGGAAGTTTCCTCCAAACACAAATTTGTAATACCAGCTCCGGATTAAAAGAACATGCAGGCACAGCTATGATGACTGTCATGAAAAAGAGATCACTTAATGCTTCATAAAGTGGAGAGGATTTTATTTAATTACCATCAACAACGTACTTAGTTAGATGATCCCTGTTTAATTTGTAGGGGAAGGTCAAATGGATATCTAACTATGGTGCGCACTTGTTTCATATCGTATATCAAGTACGTTTTGGACTGGAGAGAATTTGGACCTGCAGATTGATGTGCAAAGCACTTATAGATCTCTACGGTTGTTCAAATAACTAGACGACATATTTCGATTTCATATAGTCATATTTTGGTGCGGCTTTGTAGTTTGAAGTATATTTTTTCGTTCGGATTTTTTTTCTTCCCAATATAGAAATTTTATACAGCCAAGAATTTTGTTTTTTCCAAAACAATCCGAATAAAATTTAGTTTTGATGATTTTTCTGATCTATTCTCGGTGGTTTTGTTTTTATTTTCTTTTATTAAATTAAATTGGATTAAAAAAATGGATTTTCGCAAACAACAACTTGGTTCAGTTCAGAATAGCTAGAAGTAAAGTACTAGGTTGATGTATATAGATAGTTCAACCATCTATTGAATCCCAAGTAGCCATGTGTCAACATGCATTTTGGATGATGATCAAGGAGAGATGGTCCCTAGTAAAAAATGAAGAAAAAAAAGATATTAAAGAGCAAATACTAATCTTCAAGAGCCTCCTTTAAATACCAGTGAGACTCTGTATCACATTTTCATGCTCTAACTAGTTTTCAAGATCCTCCTTTTAAGATGAAGCCTTCATCTTTTCTTCCTCTTCTTTTTCTCCTACAAATCTTCTTCTTTACCAAAGAAGATGGTGAAAGCCTGATGCCCATGTGATTTACACACCTGGTGGAAACAAAGATGGTGAAAGACGAGCCGCGGCAGATCGTTTCTGGCAATGGGAGTGGGATCATCATGGGCAGTTCACTTATTTGAGTACTCTTGAATACTTCAAAACCACATACGATTTATTCACTAATGTTGGAGGTATAGATGGATTATTCAAAGGGGAAGGACTCATATATCCTGGAGGATACATCAATCTTACTGAAGCTACTACTAGTTTGGGAAGCAATGTCGGTGCAGATATTGGCCATAGACCCCCTACAAAAATGTCTCATAGATTTTACAGTACTTGTAATGACTGGGTTTTTATGTTGAACTTGCCACATAATGAATTGATGCTATAAAACCTTCTTTTGTCATGTCATTATTGTGTATCCGTTGATTCCTTGGCCAAAAGAATGGAAAACAAAGCAAAAAATAAGACTAGATGCGTCCCGCATGACCACATAAGTGTCACGGACTCTGCTAATTAAGAATCTACTGGTAGAGTGAAATCTTTAGAACTCAAAGCAGAAAATTGGTGCTTCTGCGATATTTCAATATATTAGGACTCCATATTTTCTATATCCAGAGAAGGGCTTGGGGAGGCTTATGATGTAGACATTGCTTTTGCGAGTGCCCTTGAAGCATTTGGTGTTGCTTTTGGAGGTATTACTCCTGCAAGTGATGTAAGAAATGTGCTGCTCATACTGATAAATTTTTTCCATTAGGCCCTGAAATGGCCAAGTTTACAATTGCTTTGAGGGTGATTGGGACGTACGTTTGCTGCACTATGTGAATATTGATTTGCATGGTGTGAAGGTAACTTTTACAGTGTTCATTATATGGAATTATGGAATGACATGACCACTTGAGCACACCATACATGAATGCTACATCCTACATGTTCTCAGCATCCGTTTTGCACACCGATTTTTGCATTAGTGACCACAAAGCTGTTATTAGCTTTAATATGTGCCAGTCATCTTAATTAGTATCAATGAATAAGATGGTCACACGAAGCTGGTTGAATCTAAGTACTACATACTCATTCACTCCTCTGATACCCTTGTTTTGTTTGTAGTCATATGCTATACTGAAGTTTGTATAGTAACAATGAACATTTGCTTGCTGCAGGAAGCACGGAAGCGTTTTGACAATGCTAGCCTTCTTTAAGATCAGGTATCTTTACCATTTGATAAGATTATACTTGCCAGATTTTTTTTGTATGACTTTCATGAAAGCAATGGTCGTTCTGTGTGATAGGCTCATGAGAAATTTTTGTCCCTGAGGCAAGGCACAAGGACGGATGTAGCTACTGTGGTGGAGGAGGTATTGCCTGACTCTGATTTGTCTAAGAATTCATCCCCCTCTTGTTTAATTGTTAAGTGACTATCATAGTCCGAATTACTTTCTAATCTAGTTCAAACAAATTTGAGGAACTCCACAATGCAAGATCTACCTCTGAACAAGCACACTTCAATCTGGTATTCAGAACGCTCACGACCATTTTGTCTATCTGAAACATCTTTCTTGAGATGTCAGGTTCAGATCTGTTATGGGTCTATGATAATAGTATTATTGTTCGTTAATGCTGGCAGTTTTTCTTCTTTGCACAGGTCACTGCTCTTTCTAACGTGGAAGCTAAAAGGAGGTTTGAATTTGTTGAGTTCGTTAGTTGGACGGACAGTGGATGCTCTTTCTAGATCATTGTTTGCATCTGTCCTTATATATATGCCACTACTGATTTTATATCTCTGATTGGGCTGCAGGGTTATGATCTATCACGTCAGATGGAGTCATATACCAACCGGGTATGTTTACTTAGCAAGCTTGCTTTGTAAAAAGTTTGTCTGTCATTTTCCTTGCTTAGTTGCATTATGAGTTACTATCAGCATGTACAATCATAGATACATAACTGGGAAACAATATTAGTCGATTCAGTGATATTTATAAACTTCGCACCTAACTAAATCAAACTTCCTTATTCTTGGAGGGTATCATATCTTTGTTTCCTAGGGACATATCCCTCGTTATCTCATTTTTGTGGTTATAAACTTCTATTGGTGCTTTTATTGTCTCCGGTGTACCCCGTGAAAACCTCATCCATTTGATGACTGTGGGAATGGATTGATGGAAATTTACTCGCGTTAAATTTTATTTTCAGACCTTGATAGCAGACCCAGAATAGCGTTGTTCTCTTTTCATAAATGAGAACCCTTGAAGTTCCTGGACTTCCTGGAATTAGTTTGAGAGACAACTGGACTGCCATTTCTGAAGGTCTTGGTGCAGAACCAACTATGCGCAGGCAGCTCTTACTGAAGGGATGCAGGAATATAAAGTAAAGGTATATCAAGAAAGTAGGTGGTCTGCAAATGGTGATCAAGAAACTATTTCTTTGTGTTTTTCTTTCTAAAATATGACCCTGGGCTGTAAATTTCTTAGAGATTGCACTAATGTGGCTTACCTGTATTTTGGTCCATGGTGGATCTAAAACGTGCTGAAATTTGTTTGATAAGTATTTTCGGGCGAAATTGATGAACATTTTGTTGGATGGATCTGTTTCCTCTCGACAGTCTGCAAGATTTTTAACAACTGGTAATTTCTTGGGGCGGTAGTGTATACAGGCTCTTTGAATGCCTGAAACTTTAGAAAGTTCAAGATATTCTTTTTTTTTTTGACTGGTGTCTGTGCCATCTTAAATTCTCCGGGATATCAAAATAACTCTTCCCAACAGGCAGTTCTGAAACTAGACCACTTTCACCTGCTTCTAAATCTCCCAGTATTGCAGCACAAATTACGTTTTGATTTCTCATTATATATATATACAGAAAGTTAGCAAGGACATGAACTATAAAAACCTCTACCAAGATTTTCGAACCATCCAGGTTCAACAGAAGATTTATAGTTTATAGAAATCTGGACAATTGAACTTCACTGCTAATTAGCAATATTCAGGTCAAAAGCCTAATAACACCACCAACAAAAAACACTGTAAAAATACATGATTGTAATCAAATGAAACGAATCAATAAACTGTTGTTTAGAGGTATAAGTATGTTAAAATCCCCAAGAATCCCATAAATAATACCCCCTCCGTTACTTTTTAATAGACCAGTTTCTTTTTTTGAGAAAATTAAGGAAATTAAGAGAACTAATTATTAAAGTAACGGTGGAAGTACTTGAAAATATATGTCGCCGACATTGAATGGAAATTATTCATTTGGACAGATGGAAAGATAATAATATTAAGCAGCTGCAGCGCAACATCATGCCAAACCGCGCCATATATGCATCCCAGAATGGTGAATGGTGTGGAAGTTGATTTCATTCTATTAACTACTGCTGCTGCTGCTGGGCAGAGGACTATCGATTGAGACTAAGCTCTCCTTGTAAACATCGGCTCTGAACACTTCACCTAGACCTTCCAACAATGCACCAATAATTTCAATATACTTGATTTCTCCGGTAAGAAAGTTAATAAACACCAGACCACCTTTATAACCACGTAGAAAACCAAACAATTCCATTTTTCGTAATTGCCTTAGGACCATAGCGGCCATAAGGATGATCAATAGTGAACCTATGTAGTTTGATCCATGAGTACTTCTTATTTTCCGCATTTGTAGCAGTACAACTGTAATCATAATCCTTCATAGTATACACTTCATATACTTCACTGATATACTCACAAGTACTGTTTGAAACAAACGTAGTGTAAACAATCTTTCCTTGATCACTTCCTATGACATTTAACCGACATGTATCATCCGGAACATGTATCTTTCTGAAACTTTCGCTGCTGAAATTGAAGGACAGACCAACCGTCGAACGCCAGAAAGCATCCTCGTTTCGTTTGTGTGAAAATCCTTTCCTACGAGATAATAACTGCCATTATGATATACACCTTGATTTTCACAATTGTGTTTATAAGAGTGACTACCTAAATTGGCATCTACACACCACTTCCAAGAATCCGAGCGTAAGCTATATGTTTGAACCTTGCTCTTAGGAGTGAAATCAAGAACACTCTCGATTTCGAAAAAAGTGATTAGCACCACCTTGTAATCATATGTTCGGCAGTCGAAACCAAATAAAACAAACTCTGACTGTAATATCCCAAATTCGTCTAGAAGAGGCAATGATTTAGGGAGACATCTAAACAACTTAGTTGCAGGGTTCCAAAGGATAACATCCCTAAGATGAGGATGATGTATACAGATAATGCCATGGCAAGAACCCACCATATTTGCTTGAGGAGGATACTTAGCAGCATACGTTTCGTACTTATCCTCATCACTTAGATGAGGTGACATACCTAAGTTTTTGTAACTCCATTGCCCGTAATCTTCTTCATCTTCTCGGCTACCACGAGACGACGACGAAGATAGCACGAAAAAATATGGTTTGTAATCCCAATGATTAATATGTTTAGGACGATATTGAAAGATGAAATTACCCAACTTACTTGTGGAGTTCTGGAAAGTGGCGTGTCGATGGATGAAATCTGAGCTTCCAATAATCGAGCACCAGTTTTTGCGGACAGTCTTGAATCGTAAAAGAGATGCTACCGGTAGCCAGAATAGAATTTCAATCAACAAATCTTCAGTTAGAGAATTAGGAGGAGGATTTCCCCCACAATTTCCATCCATTGATTGACCAGAAATCAATAAACCCCCCTCTCTTTGGTTGTATTACTTGTATTATTTGAGATTTCTTTAAAAACCTAAAACCTTGGCCTTTCTTTCTTCTCTTCGAGTTCTATCTTTCTTATCAATCTCCATTTCTCTTTTCTTTTGTTACCCTTGCAATGGGAGATCACATACAGCTTTATAAACACCTCAGTGGATTATCCCTAGCTCAACGTCTAGCAAACCATAGTAACACAAGAATTCTCCCGACTCCTCCTTCCTTCATTAGAGATTTTGGTATTAAAGCACTCAGCATTCTACGTAGAGTCTTTTCAACGTCGACACTGAAACAATGGGAAGTAAGGGGTGCCCTAAATAGTTTCTGGGAATCTATTTAGGCTTTCGGATAATGGAAGTGGATCCTAATCTCTTCATTATCACTTCTAGAACCGCATAAGATTTCATTTGGATCTCCTCGAATGGACCATGGTATCCATTCGGCAATGTGGTAGCGGCACAACAAATACCAAGGAATGCACATCTCAACAGATGAAGTCAAGGAAATCCCGATATGGACAACTCTGTCAAATACTAAGTATGAACATAGGAGAAATCATGAAATAATAGGGTTAATAGTCAGTAAGATTGGTAAAGTCTCAAGAGTTTTAAAAGGTAATGAAACTGCGGACTGCCAACCGCGAGTCGTAGTTTGGGTTAACACAGAAAAAACTCTCATCAATCACCTTTTAGTGAAAATAGGAAAATATCATGTCACCTCTATATACTTCAACTACGTAAACCTTCCCTCCAAGTTTTGCACTCACTGTTTGCGCCTAGGAAACAAAGTAGAAAATTGTGTAATCCTTAAAGGAAGACCTCTAGAATATATTTACGATATTTCTGTCAACTCTCCTTATCCAAGCTATGATATGAACTGGTTGAATGATGAACTGATTCAAATTTGGACCCAAAAGATAATTTTGACGGTCATAGAGAGACATTACCTGTCGAAAATTATCTTGCACAACCTGGTGTGCGTGAGACTTTCAAAGATATTTTTAGGAAGTACGTAGATGAAGAACCAGCTCTTCAAGATCCTCAGACTTGGAAACTTTCCGTGCATTGCTGAGTCGAGATCGTCAGAATTGGTTCTTCAAAACGGATCCGTCCTTCTACATGATATTACTAATCTGACTCCACAGCCTGGAGTTAACTCCACTTCTCCTGTGAGAAGAAGATTTTCTTTCTCTAGTTTAGAAAATGCTAGGATTCCTTTGAATCCCCAATTGCTCAATTGCCTTCATCACCAAAAACCTCGGATATTGGCTCGTCAACCAATCATGAGGAACTTTTCTACATTGCATCAAATCTTAAAACTCCCCTAACTCGGCCTAAATCCGCTTTCAAAATTTCAATTTCGGATTTTTTATCTTCCTCATCTTCTAAAAATTTCGGTTCGGCTCCTTGAATTGATAAGGATGCTTTACCTTTTGATCAATATGGGTCCAACATTTGGGAAAACAATGTCCAGTCAAGTGCCTATTGAAAAGTGGGGGTACAACAACCACACCCAATATTTCGCTTAGCAATTTGTATGGACAAACTCCAATATACTTTCTAGAGAATCAACTAGATATTCAGACTCAATCTAGATAAAAAGAATATCAAAGAGTTTATATCTCAATCTCTTGATTTGATATATACTCAAGCAAATAGAAATGTGCGAGTCTTTATCAAATACTAGAGAGATAACTTGGATGGTACCAAAGACCAATATCCAAGTGTCAATCAATTTAAATCAATAACCAAAAGGTCGGATATTCTAATTGATTGAACAACGCACAACCTGTGATATTTCAATTATATAACAAAATATAATGCGGAATAGAAATAACACAGACACCAGAATTTTGTTAACGAGGAAACCGCAAATGCATAAAAACCCCGGGACCTAGTCCAGATTGAACACACACTGTATTAAGCCGCTACAGACACTATCCTACTCCAAATTAACTTCGATCTGGACTGTAGTTGAACCCCAATCAATCTCACACTGATCCAAGGTACAGTTATGCTCCTACGTCTCTGATCCCAGCAGGATGCTACGTACTTGATTCCCTTAGCTGATCTCACCCACAACTAAGAGTTGCTACGACCCAAAGTCCAATACTTTAACAAACAAATGTGTATCACACAGAAAAGTCTACGGTAATAGATAAATCCGTCTCCCACGAATATACCTACGAGTTTTGTTCAGTGTTTTGATAAATCAAGGTGAACATGAACCAATTGATAAACCGGACTTATATTCCCGAAGAACAACCTAGTATTATCAATCACCTCACAATAATCCTAATCGAAGCAGCGAAAAAAGATATTGCGGAATCACAAACGATGAGATGAAGTGTTCGTGATTACTTTTCTATCTTGCCTATCGAAGATATAAATCTCAAGCCAATTATTACAATTGTACTTGTAACGATAGAAGGTGCAAGATCAGATCACACAACTACAAGAAAAGTAGTATCGGTCTGGCTTCACAATCCCAATGAAGTCTTTAAGTCGTTAACCTGGTTTTAGAAGAAGAAACCAAAGGTTAAAGGAGAATAGACTCTAGCTATGCAACTAGTATCACACGTAAGGTGTGGGGATTAGGTTTCCCAGTTGCTAGAGTTCTCCCTTATATAATCTTTCAAATCAGGGTTTGCAATCAATGTTAGCTTGGTAACAAAGTATTAAATATTTTTACCGTTAGATGAAAACCTGATTAGATTCAAGCTAATATTTCTCAACCGTTGGATCGAAAACTTAGTTTGTTACACACAAATGAAATGTCCAATTTTGGTTTTATGAAACGTTCCCAAACATTACCATTTGTTGGTTCAACAATAGTTAACCAAATGGTTAGCCATATGATCACTTTCATATCCACCATATTCTTCTTCACCATAACTAGTCCAAATGACTCAAATGAACTAGTTAGAGAGTTGTTCAATTGCTTAGATCTTATGTAACTACACAAGACACAATCAAAGCAAAAACAGTTTGATTCACTCGAATCAGTTCATGAACTTTATAGCCACGGTTTGCAAAAGCATTCCTTAGTTTATATAAACATGAGTTCAAGAAAAACCTATTTTAGATATAACCTGCTCAAATTCGTGGACTTAAGTTCACGGAAGGAGTTCACAAACTCCAGCAGAAATTCTCGGGTCGAGAACTTCCGCCAGTTTGCGGACTGAGTTCGCGGACTTGGCTCACGCCACATTTCGTTTCTCTTGATCAACAAAGTTCGTAAACTTTGGTTCAAGGAATAAGGACTTATACATATATGTGTTTACACAATAATGCTTATATCCTACCAATGGTTATGTAATCTAAACTCTCATTTCAATCATTGAAACATTCTCAGAGGACGTTATAAAGTCGTTATTCACAAACCATTTTTCGTCAGAGCAATTTCCAAAGTGATTGAAACATAACATGACATTCGTCACTAGGTAAAGATGAATTTGGCTAAAGAGAAAGTTTACCAACACATATTTCGAGAAATAGATAGGCGAGTTACACTCGGCTCGAAATAGCAAATGTGTATAATGAAACTCTATATATCAAAATGACTTTTGTCTCAAGAGTAGGAGATAGAGTAGATAGACTTTTGAGTGATAGATAAGTTCAAGTCTCCACATACCTTTTAGTCGATGAAGATCCACCATTTCCTTGAGTAGTCCTTGGTCATGTATGATGATTGCCATGGAGTCTTGAGCTCAACTACACTTTCTATCCTATTCCGAGATCTTTAGCTATATAGGCTAGAAATCAAGACTTATAGTTTTGATCACTAACATTGACAAACATGCTTGAGATAGCAACGCATGCGAGTTCGACCGAGAAATGCTCTAACACCTATCAACCAATTCCTTTCCCTAGCTTAACCCCTTCAAAGCAATAGGAGGAGACACGAGTATTTTTCATTAACTTTAACTTTATTTTTAATACTTTAATTTCAGTTACATATTTTAGATCTAATTATATTCTATTTACAATTGCAAACCCTATATATTCCAGGGTTACCTGGATTTCGCTCTGTTGCACTGATTAAAGTCTCTCATTACAATGAGATAGAAATTTTACCTATTAGAATAATGCAAATTAGAATGTCACCTCAAACTCACCCAACTTCTCACTGATTGATTTTTTGCAACTTCATCCTTGACTATTAGTTTTGCTATAATTCTTTGATTTTGCATTGTTTTTGAATTTATCTAAGATCCTTTTAATCTCAATCTAATGAAAATCTTAGCTTGGAATGTGCAAGGGTGTGGTAACCCTTTTACTCAAAACCATTTAAATCAGCTAATCTCAGTTGATAAGCCTGAAATTTTGTTCCTCTCTGAAACAAAATCTCCTAAACACTTAGTCAAATCTCTACTTAATGATTACCCTAATGTTCATATAGTAGACCCTATAGGATTAGCAGGTGGTCTAGCTGTGGCTTGGGTTGATGGGTTCTCATTTGAGATAGTGCAATGGAATGTCAACATGATCAACATATTAGTACAAACTAACTCAGAATCTAAGAAAGCTTACTTGCTTATATGGAAGCCCTTACCCATCCAATAGAAACATTTCCTGGGACTTCCTTACAAAAATCTTAGAAACAATAGACAAACATTCCATTCCCTGGATGCTTTTAGGTGACTTGAATATGATCTTCAGTCAAGAGGAAAAAATAGGAGGTCTACCCTTTAAAAAATCTGATAGTGCCTATTATCAAAACATGTTAAGCAGCACTGGTCTAATTGATTTAGGTTTTATAGGCTATGAATTCACTTGGAACAATCATAGTATGGTTATGCAAACATTCAAGAAAGACTAGACAGAGCAGTAGCAAATGCTGAGTGGAACCTACAATTCCCTAATGCTGAACTCTCTCACTTAGTTGCAGTGGGTTATGATCACAGTCCTATAGTTCTAAAACTAGATACTAGCTTCATAAAATTAGAATATACTTTTAAATTCTATGACACATGGCAAAAGGAAAGCTCTTGTGTCCAAACCATAAAAGACTTCTGGTCACATATTATTTGGGAAAATCCAACTAATTCTATGATCCTTAATATCCAAACTCTTAGAACTAATTTAGATCACTGGAAAAAGAACATTTTTGGACTTCCCTCCAAGCAAATTAAGAAAATTCTCTCCCAAATAGATAACTTGAACAACTCCAGCTATGTTTATAAGAAAGAGGAGAAGATGAATGAAAAGCTAACTCACCTAGAAAAACTTTATGATACCCAAGAAGCAATAGCAAAACAACAATCCAGAGTCAACTTGGTTCAATTAGGAGAAAGAAATACCAAGTTTTTCACACAAAAACCTTAAAAAGAAAGAAATGGAAAAACATAGAGTGTCTAAAAATGCTTAATAATGAAGTTACTTTCAAAAGACCTGAAATACAGAAAACCCTCAATGACTTCTTTTAAAATCTCTTCACTGCTCCCCCTGATCCTTACTCTCCCAACTCTATTTTGTTTCAAAACATTCATCCTAGTATCTCCTTAGAATAAAATGCCCACCTAAGTTACATTCCCTCAATAGAGGAAATCTGGTCAGTTATCAAAATATTGAAACCTAATAAATCTCCTGGCCCTGATGGTTTCCCAGCTAGTTTCTTCAAACTAAATTGGGAAATTGTAGGGGAACAAGTTATAACAGCTATCCAACAATTTATCTCATCTGGTGTGCTAAATCCAGAACTCAATAAAGCTTTCCTTTTCCTCATTCCCAAATGTATACATCCTAAAGACCCTAACAACTTTATACCAATTGGCTTATGTAACACTATAAATAAAGTTATAGTAAAAATTTTGGTTAATAGGATGGAACCCATCCTAAATTCAATAATTTCTCCCTTTCAGGCTGCCTTTCTTTCTAAAAGACAAATCTCTGACAATATAGTAATAGCACAAGAGATCATTCATTCTTTTAAGAAAAAGAAAGTGAAACATGTTGGATTAGGTATAAAAATTGATATGTCTAAGGCTTTTGATAGAGTCAGTTGGGATATCATAATTTCTACTATGAAAGCCTTTGGTTTTGACATGAACTTTTGTAAATTAGTTCACCAATGTATCTCCACTTCTTCTATAACTGTCCTTCTTAATGGTAGTCCAGTGAACTACTCCAAACCCTCTAGAGGTCTTAGACAAGGAGACTCTTTATCTCCTTATATTTTCATTATCTGCATGAAGATATTTTCTAGTTTGATTTTATCTAGTGCAGAAGAAAAGTTAGTTAATGGTATTAAAATAACCCCTAGGAATAGTCCTATCTCCCATCTTTTCTTTGCAGATGCTTCCCTTTTATTCTTTAGGGTTGATCATTAGGAATGTCACAACATCTTACAACTTATAGACATTTTTAGTAAAGCATCAGGGCAGTTAATTAACTTTGATAAATCAGGTATCTTCTTCAGTTAAAAGTACAAGTACAACCAAAACATCAGAAAATGATTAGTAAACTCCTCAAAATCAAGAAGATTCATTTAAAAGACTCTTATTTAGGAACTCCTCTTTTTATAGATAAGGCTAAAATAAAACTTTTTGAGGGCATAATAGATAAGATGGAACATAAAATTCAAGGATGGATAGGATAAGTCCTAGCTCAAGCCAGTAAACTGGTTTTAAACAAAGCTACTTTGGAAAGTATGGACAGCTATCAAATGAGCTGTTTCATCCTTCCAAAAAAAATCACCAAAAAAATAGATGCTCTCCAGAGAGATTTCTGGTGGGGAAAGGAAACAAACTACAAAGGATATTATCCCATATCTTATTCTTGTCTTTGTAAACTAATAAGTAAAGGTGGTCCAGGTGTCAAAAATGCTCATAAATTCAATCTAGCCTTGATAACTAAACTAGTTTGGAGACTCTTGAATAAACCTGAAGCTCTTTGGGTCTCTCAACTTAAGCCTAGATATTTCAGGAAATCCTCTGCTTTTACAGCTAAAATCCCTTCTAATAGTTCCTGGATTTGGAAATGCATTAGTAAGGGAATTAAGTTAGTAGAACAAAAGAGTATTTGGGAAGTAGGAGATGGAGACAACATTAATATTTGGGAAGACAATTGGATTCCTAATTTGGAAGGTAATCTTAGATCTCATAAAACTACTGTTATCTGATCATTCTTAACACTAGTAAATGATCTTATTGATCCAATCACAAAAAAGTGGAACTCCCTTTTAATCTTTGAACTTTTTCCAAGCCACATAGCCATACAAATTTGCATCATAAGAATTACTTTAGATAGTAACTTGAATGCTAAACCAGACACTCTCAGATGTCTCCTTACCAACTGAGGGAAATTCACAGTAAAGTCTATGTACAATAAATTAAATGAAATAACAATGGACCACTATAACCTAGGACAACCTGACTCTTTATGGAAGAGCTTATGGAGCTTAAATGCATCTCAAAGAATCAAGATTTTTATTTGAAAATGTTTGCAGAATGCGATTTCTACTAAACTAAAGTTATCTAGGTTTATGAAAGATACGTCTCCTAATTGTACCTTTAGTTGTAAAGAACATGAGTCTATTGAACATCTATTATTTCATTGTCCTTATGCTAGCTAAGTCTGTATCGGAAATTGAACCTTCCCCCATAGACTTAAACTTTGATAGATCCATTTCCTTTCTAGAAATCTGTAAAGAGTGGATTGGTAAGGAAAATCCAATTATTCCCTTAGAAATCATTCTAACTAAAGTTTGGTTTATTTGGAAGGAAATATGTAATAGAGCATTTGAAAACAAACAACAATAACAATCAATTAGCTTTAGAAATACAACGTCACTTGAATTTCTGGTATAAGGATGACTTTCTGAATAAAAAGGACTCGACTAGCATAACTGACACACCTAGATGGATAGCTCATATTTTTTCACAAAATAAACTTAATATGGATGCAACTTGGGTCTCTATGCATGCACCATCTGGTTTCTCTTTAATTTTCAGAAATGATGCAGGTATCTTTGAACAAGGAAGAGCAGGACCCATCTCAGCTTCATCTCCAGAAGAAGCAGAAGCGCTAGCGCTACTACAAGCTGCAACATGAGCAGTAGAAGAAGGACTGTCGAATTTCAGTGTGGAAGGGGAATGAAAGAATCTTTTTGATTATCTGAATGGGAAACCATCCCAGATTACTTGACGGAAACAGAAAATTATGGACGAAGTAAAACGAGATTTTCAACATTGTCAAAACTTTGTAGGTTTCTTTTATGTCCCTAGATTATATAACAATGTAGATGATATCCTTGCTAAGGATGCTAAAATTTTTCATTCTTTTGTTAATTGGATAAATATACCTCCACCATGTATTTTGCAAGCTCTAGAAGTGGATAAATCTAATGTCTGGGTGGATGCTAACATCCCAACGTTATATGGCTCTACTAGTATTGATGTAAGGCTTACTAACTCCCTAAGTTAGTCGGTTTGAATGCATTTTAACTTACAAAAAAAAAAAGAAAAAAAGAGGAAGGATCCCTTCACACTTTTATTATCACATTATCTCACACGTTGGGCGTTATTTTTGTAAATAAAAACTAAAATGTAAAGTATTTGAAGCTAATATTTTGAGGATTTGTTCCTCTTACCAAGTTCTACATGCCTACCAAAAATGAGCTCATTCCAAAATATAAAACCTCACGATCTGCCGGTCTTAATTTCGACGACCAGAAATGCGCAGAACGGCTCATTTTAAAAATAGTAGATGATGGTGTTATACATCTCAGAATACGCTCATTTTCGGTAGGAAAGTATATCTATGAAATAGTAACACATCCCTAAAGTGTTAGCGTCAAGTCAATTACGGTTTGGTTTTAAATCGCAAAAATGACGTCCAACGTGTGAGATAGTGTGATAATAAAAGTGTGAGGGGATCCCTCCTCAAATTAGAAAAGTGAGTAAAAATTTATGAAACCTATATTTTTCCTTAATATATTTTTCTTAGAGCGTCCACAATGGACGAGCAAAACTATAAATTTTGGTCCAAACACCAATCGCAGTGGAATGGACTAAACCAAAAATGGTATTTTTAAAAGGGTTTTGGAGTATATTTGGTCTGAAATCCGGACCAAAACTATATATAGTCAAACGGAGCTTAAAAATGCATCTGTTGTCAGGCGTAGATATAGTAACCGTTTCGAATGCGCCGGATGTTATACATCCGTGTGATGATGAGGCAAATATTAAATTTGCGTATGATGGTGGGAGGGATGTTATACATCCAGGGTCAAGTATAAATTGGGGCGGGGTATAATGTTCGCTTGATGACAAGCGAAGATTTAAACTATACTTGAACCAGGAAAATGTATAATGTGCATTCGACCAAATTTTGCTCATGTATCGTAGTGTGGCAACACGAAGTAAACCAATTTTTTTTTTATTTTTTTGTTTGTTTTTGTTCTTTGGTTATACTCGCACCACTAGAGTTGCTCTTAATATATGATCCAAAGAAAAAATAATTGTTCACACGAATGGTTGTTTGCTATCCAAATCTAAAGTCAATCTCAAAGTTATTTTATGCATATGATCAACAACGAGAAACAGAAACGCAATAGCTAAATGATGATGAGCCACGTCGGTCGGCTATAAACTTAATTTATGTATGTGGAAGGCACAAAGATTCTACTGACATTATATGTAATAAACGAGCCTAATCCTTAATGATGTAGTAATATATCTAAATAATTATTCCACCTAACATTAGTTTTAGTTAATGGATTGTTTGGATAGTATTTAAGAAATACTTTTCTGACTTTTAGAAGGAAAAAAATCAAAAACAATTTGGGTATTATGCATTTCCATAATGGATTGTTTTCTAACAAGAGAAAAGTGTTGTAGTGATATGCGTCAGACTACTATCTAGAGGTATCATATTGCATGTACATGTCTCCCTCGTGCTGAAGCGAGGATCCAAGAGTTGACTAACCATGGTTTGCTACTAAAACATGCAAGCATACTGTGAATTAAATCCTAATAATTATGCACATGTAAATGATAAATGAGTACGTGGTTTTTTTTTTTTTTAATGAGCCTGTTTTGAGTTGACTATTTTTTCAAACTTATCATAAAATAGTTTGTGAGAGCATGTTTGATTTTTGCTGACTTGAGGTCTGGATCAAATGTCGGGGTTTTTTTTTTCTTAAGTCAAATCTGACTCGCGATATGAGTCATACCAATTCTCTTACTCGGACCTGTTAGAGTCAGGTAATAAAATACCTCTGGCTCATGGGAACAAATCACTGACTCATATTTTTAAGTCAGATCTGAATCAAAAAACAAACATATTAAGTCAAATCCAGATGAGTCAGGTGATTTCAGTCGTATCCATTCGAGTCAGGTGAGTCAGGAGAAAACAAACAGGGTGTATGTTTTGAATGATAAAGAAAATTAGTTAGCAAATGGTTTTCCCTAGATAAAACCGTGAAGAAGTTTTGTTAATTAATTTTGTGGACTGGACCATGATCAGAAATTGGACTATGAGATCCCTGTTACCCACGCAACCATAGAGAAATTTAGTCATGGGAAATAGTACCGGAATAATATCCTTTACTTTGTCTTATGTAGATGGACCAAATTCGGCCTGAGTTCGAACTTTTGGACTCAGCAAGACTTGATTAACATCTTTAGACATCTAATGTGGAAACCACTTTCGTAAAGGACACCTCCACTATCAAGCCATCTGTCGATGCTGCTCTAGCAACTGAGAAAGACAAAGCTCATGCTCTTATGTTTCTAAAGAGACACATCGATTCTAACCTATGTTGGGGTTAACACCACTCGAAGACACAAAGCTCATGATTTCTGACTACTACAACTGACCGCCCAGTGGAACAAAATCCGCTTCCTTGGTTATGTAATGCTATTAATCATTACACCAAATTTGTGGTTTCGCAACGGTTCCCCCCTGTTGCAAAACGGGGTTGCAAAAAACACCTTGTTGCAGTGGGGTTGCAAAAAACACCTTGGTGCAGTTTTTCGCAACTATAATGCTGTCATTGCGAAACTGAGTTGCGACGGCTCAGTTTCAACTGTTGCCAGCCGTTACGATTTTTTTTGCGAAATTTTTGATCAATACAAATTAGTAAATACCGAATAGGATATCCTTGTTCTAAACCAGATATTCGGGTTCTGGTACTAAATTTTGCAACTAGTTTTAGCCAATGCGAATTTTTTGCAACAAAAAAAACAAAAAAACTGACCTAGTCAAAATTAAGTTCCCTCGTAACAAAACCTTCCTGCATTTATCCAGTTTTATTTTAATTCTCTCAGATTTACCGAAATCTTTTGAACTACATAACCAATCATTCAATCTACACAGACGACGACTCCAAACAAATTTTCCAAGGTAAAAAATAATAGGGGTTTAACATTTCATGAATTCAATTGAAGTGTCATGTTTCTAAGCAATTCTGGTTTACATTTCGGATTATGTAACTTGCAGTTACGATATAGTTTCTAAAAATCTGATTATGTAACTTGCAGGTATTACAATTCTGATTCTGTAACTTGCGGTTAACTAATATGTACCTTTAGTATATGCACTCCAAGAATTGTATGTACACATGAACTGGTGCAGTTCATTTCTTGCCCTGACCATTGTCCGTAAAACCTAGCAAGAAGGGTAAACTGCAGAAGACTACATCAATAAGTTTCAACTTAACAATATCAACATAAATAACTGAAGTGCTTACATAGGATTGATTTTTAACAGGTGGGCATATGGACAATAGTAACCTTCACATTATAGTAGTCACAAAAGAAAAAGTCAGAAGCTACTACGAATGATAGAAATAAGAAATGGTCTATCTAGACATTTCTATCACAATACTAGGTATAAATGATACTACTCAAGAAAATATCTCTAATTACCTGCAAAATGAGTGTTCAAATCGTTACTGTTACTGTTCTTACCAACCAAAAACTTCACAACCTAGAGAAATAAAGAGGCTGATCAGATGCCATAGAGAAAACGAATATGAAAAAAAATATTCGAAGACTATAACCGAAACTGGTTGTCACCTCTAATTCTAAAGAATATGCAAAGACCGATGCAGCGAAATGACGTTGGTCAATCAGCAAAATGCATATACCTTTTGTATATGCACATAGAGACTTGTAGGAACACATGTGCATTGCAGTTCACATCTCTCCAGCAGAACAAAAGAACTAGTAATAAGATTTATCACATTTGTTTACATGAACTTTACAATGAATGGTACCCTACGAATTGCTTATCTTATGCTAGCTCTCATTGAACACTATTATCAGGACTTTACAAAATTTTGGACAAAACCTACAGATTTTTGCTGCACACGTAGAAGTTTTGTTCTTCCATATGGGGTGTCGCCTCTCCAAGTAGCAAAAGGAAAAATTCCCATGTCATTACTAGATTGTTATTGAAAATGCGGGGGTCTAACAACCACACCCAACAATTCGTTTGGAAATCTGAGAGGACTTACTCCAATACACTTTCTAGAGAATCAACTAGGTAGTCAGACTCAATCTAGAGTAAAGTATATTAAAGAGTTTTAATATCTCTGTTTCACAATGTAATCAGCAAATCAAACAGATAGAAATCCGTGAGCCTGATTGTTATGTGAAACAACTTGAACGGTACCAAAGACCAATGTTTAAGTGTCAATCAATGTAAATCAACAATCAAAGGTTGGATATTCTAATTGATTGATCTTAACGCACAACCTGTGATTTTCAATTATATAACAAAATATAATGCAGAAAAGAAATAACACATACACCAGAATTTTGTTAACGAGGAAACCGCAAATGCAGAAAAACCCCGGGACCTCGTCCAGTTTGAACAACACACTGTATTAAGCCGCTACAAACTCTAGCCTACTACCAATTAACTTCGGACTGGACTGTAGTTTAACCCTAATCAATCTCATACTGATGCAAGGTATAGTTGCGCTCCTTACGTCTCTGATCCCAGCAGGATACTACGCACTTGACTCCCTTAGCTGATCTCACCCACAAATAAGAGTTGCTACGACCCAAAGTCGAAGACTTGATAGACAAATCTGTCTCACACAGAAAAGTCTATAGGATTGAATAAATTTGTCTGCCACAGAAATACCCAAGAGTTTTTGTTCCGTCTTTTGATAAATCAAGGTGAACATGAACCAATTGATAACCCGGACTTATATTCCCGAAGAACATCCTAGAATTATCAATCACCTAACAATAAACTTAATCGACTAGCGAAACAAGTTATTGTGGAATCACAAACGATGAGACGAAGTTTGCTTGTGATTACTTTTCCATCTTGCCTATCGGAGATATAAAATCTCAAGCCAATTATTTTAATTGCACTCAACACGATAGAAACTGCAAGATCAGATCACGCAACTACAAAGATAATAGTTGGGTCTGGCTTCACAATCCCAATGAAGTCTTCAAGTCGTTAACCTATAGGGTCCCGAGAAGAAACCTAAGGTTAAAGGAGAATCGACTCTAGTTATGCAACTAGTAACACACAGAAGGTGTGAGGATTAGGTTTCCCAATTGCTAGAGTTCTCCTTTATGTAGTTTTCAAATCAGGGTTTTGTAGGATCAGAATCTCGCAGCAATAATGCCTCAGCGAAATTATCAACAACACAACACAACAGCGTCGCAGAACAATTTTAGAAGTGACATAATAAACGACGTCAACTAAAATCATGAGAAAAATGTAATGATTCTGCGAAAATAAAAGAGTTTGCGAGATTAGAATTTGTAAGGTTGCGAGAATGTCGCGAGACATATCCGAAAATAAAGGACAGATTAGCTGTCATCCACTAGGTACTTCCCTATAAATAGTCGTTCAATTGTAAAGGAAAAGAGAGAGATCTTTTTTGAGTAAGAAACAAGTAAATAGGAGACAGAAAATCTAGAGTAGTGGTTATTCTTGATTCCTTTATCTTTTCTTGTAAGATTTTTCAAAGATTCATCAATAAAATTAAGATTTTTAATCTAAAATGGTTTGAGTGTTAATGAAATCATATGAGGGGTGTAGTGTAGGATTTCCTACAACTACATAATGGCGCTAGAAACAGGGAGTATTGAAGATTATTCTAGAAAAAATTGAAGATTAATATTGAGATTTGTGAAGATTTGGAGTGATTGATTAATAATTTTACATCATTTCTTGCAATTCGTTAACATTGAAGAAATGGCCAGAAGAAGAAATATATCAGAACAACCAACTACTGTTAGAAGAAGTAAGAGAATTGCTGGAAGAGAAATAAGTGAAATGGGAGAATCTACTAGAATGAGAAGTAATAGAGAAAATCAAAATCAACCACCAATTCAACAAACACTAGTACAAGAGAGGAATACAAATTATGATAGGCTGAGTACACACACTTGGCAATCAAATTCAGCAGAAGAAGTAGAAGAAGAGCAACAAACCAGAAACCATAGACAGGTAGAGAGAAATCAAGAAGCAGATGAAGGAATAATTCATGGAGATGAGGAAATTGGAGCGTTAGAAACGTTGAGACGAAGAATACACGAAGAAAGAAGAGCTGAGGCAGAAGAACGTGCGAATTTAACAAGACAAAATCACGAATTGAGGATGGAAAATATGAGACTACAGAGTAGAAGATCGAGAAGTATTACAAAATCATATTCAAGATCGACTGGAAGAGAAATGAGGCGAAACTCACCCACAATTAATGCTGGAAACAATATTTAAGAAGAAATATCAAATCCTAATGAAGAATATCGCGAAAATAGAGAAAAAACTGATGATCGTTACGTTCCACAAAATGAAGCTTTTGATGATGGGAAAAATGGTAGAAATCAAGAGAACGGACAACGTCAGGGACGAAATGACCAAGATGGCGAAGGAAATCGAGAGGAAGGAAGGAGAATTTTACATGAGCGATAAACTCAAAGAAATCAACAAACGATTGAAGAAGAAATTGAAAGACATTATGCTGAACAAGCACGTTTAATTTGCGAACATGAAAGATTGAGAGCAGAAATGGAAGAACAAGAGCTTCAGGAGACAATTCACCAAAACAATCACGACAATCGAGAAAGAAGGCGTATACAAAACCGGGATAACGGTAATATCAATAAAGAGTATGATAGAATACGGAGGATGGCTGAAAGACAGCGAATGGAATTAATAAGAAATGAACAAAATCATGAAGGGGAAAATGAGAGACATAATCATATGCGAATTCAAGATAGAGATGAAGAAGAAACTCGCAGAAGAATACGAGATGAGGATAATGAAGAAGAAATGCAAAATTTCGCGAGAGAAGAAAGACATGAACGCAGGAGAAGAGAAGCGAAATTAAAAATACCAATGGATCAAAATTTAAGTGTAAATAAACAAATCTTGAAAGAATTAGAAGAAATGAGAGGAATGCTAAATAATAGAGGAGAAGTAGGCAGAAGACAATTGGATAAAGTTATAGAAGAAGCTGCGAAAACTCCATTTACAAGGGAAGTACAATTAGGAGGAATACCACAGAAATGCAATTTTCTCGCATTAACCAGCATCTTTGATGGAACAACTTGTGCAATTCAACACATTAAAGCCTACGTGAGATACATGTTGCAATGGGAAAATCATGATGTTGTATTATGCAAGTATTTCGCATCCAGCTTAACAGGGGAGGCGTTAAAATGGTTCGAAGGTCTACCAAAGAATACAATAAGATCCTTCAATCATTTGTAGACTAAATTCCTAGGGGCATATATAAGTAATAATTCTTCGCGACCTGGTATAGAAGACGTGTTTGGATTAAAACAAAGGATTGGCGAAAGTTTGAAGCACCTAACTAAAAGATGGAGGACTATGTGTAGCGAAATGGCTGGCCGTGTAGATGAGAGATATATTATATTATCATTTATCAATGCTATGTTTGCAACCAACCTATTGTATGTCCAAATTTTCAGAGTCAAGAATACGATCACAATGACTGAATTACGAGAACTTCAAGAAGAATATATTGCTCTAGAGGAAAGGCAAAATGAAATGGAATCATACCCAGTTGAGAACACCAGTTCACAAACAGCGAATGCAAGCTTATTACCCAAGCTAATAAACACAGTAGCGAATACTTCACAAGTACAACAAGAGAAGGTGACAGGTAACAATCAACAGAAACTGGTGGCTATGGGAAGCCGAGATCAAGAGGAGTGTGAAGGAGAAAGAAATTTCTACAATCGTGGTGGAAATAACAAGATTCAAAGACTCGATCAACCACAAGAAACTTATGGAGGTCAAAGACAAAACTATAATAGAGGACAAGGAGGTCACAAGGTAGTATGGGAAGAAATCAAGATGCCACCTCTAAATGCAAGTGTGGAGAAAATATGGGAAGCTATAATTTTGATGGAGAATATACCAACACCACGGAACATGGGAACGGAACCACCTCCAAACCACAGAAGTCATGAGTTTTGTTCTTATCATCATTTTCATGGACATACAACAAATGATTGCAGAAATGTAAAAAGAATTATTCTGATAATGATAGATCAAGGAAAACTAAACCACTTTTTGGTAGGGCACCCACAATCTCAACCATTGGCACCACCACCAGAGCATCACAAAGCAAACACGATGAAAAAGAAGGAAACATTCTTCATAGAAGTTGGTGCAAAAGCAAAGAATCTATTATGTCACTCTATCGTACATTCATACAAGAAAATTGAAGATTTTCATGACAATGTTTTAAGTAGAGTGTTTTCAAGAGATAATGATGGAAGAGAAGTTATGAATATTGCGAAAATCTCGCCACTAGAGGAATGGCAGAAACAGATCATTTATTTTACCGCAGAAGAAATCCCCGAAGGTGAAGAGGTACATGATAATCCATTGGTAGTAAAATTAGAAATTAATCCAAAACCGAAAGAAGATGAGGATGATGAAGCTGAAGATTCATGGGCAATTAATAGAATTCTAATCGATACTGGAAGCTCTGTGAACATCTTATTTTATCATACTTATAAAACTATGGGAGGAAGAGATGATGATCTTATACCATCAACATATAAGATATATGGTTTTAATGGTACTGCTAACAAGCCTAAATGGGAGGTTACTATGCGAATTCCATTGAAGGGAATATCTTCTGAAATCCTATTCTGTGTCGTTGATACAGAATCACCCTACAATGAATTAATTGGTCGACCTTGGCTACATGGGATTCTAGGTGTAGCTTCAACTTTCCACCAGTGCATCAAATTCCCTCACCCCAGCGGTGTAGGAATCATAAAGGGAAATTGGGTTGAAGGAAAGAGGTGTTACGAAACTGAGATAGAATCTTGCGAAGGAAGAGCAAACAAGAAATAAAATTGGCGACACAAAATCAAAGAGACACAAAGAAGTGAGAGGTTGATGGTGGATGCAATTGAAAGAAAAGAAGAAGAGATGTTGCAAAACTAGTGCTAGCTCAGAATAAAAATGATGAACATACCACTACCAAGGAAGCAGTAGCAGAAAATAATAAAGAAGCAGAGGATGGCAAAGGTAATAAAAACAAGAAATGTATGAATGATTAATTTGTTGCGACACTCTCGAAATAAGTAAAATTCTCAAAAATACATTTTATTGAATGACAAAATTGAGATTGCGAAATGCAAATACGATATGGTGATGTGCGAGAATCTCGCAGAGATAATGAATTTTACAGAAGACAATCAGAGAACAATGACAAAAGAGAAAGGGGCGAACCTTTATGGCATACACCCTAGTTCGCGAATACAATTTCGTAAGAGGCAAATGTAAGACCTAAAGTACGTCATATAAGGGGGTACCTGTTGCATGGCTCAGGGAAAGGATACACCACCACCGGAACCTGGGTCATGGAGATTTGGGGTCAATAAAGCCCATCCGGGAGAGGCACCTTGGATTCTCAACTTAAGCATATGACTTAGGTTGGGCGACTAAGGTAATAAGGACTCTCCCAAGGAGTGCAGATCTGATCAAGGCGCCGAGGTAAACGGTTGAGTCAAGAGTGCCAGGGACGTTTGAAGCGTACTTTTCCATTCTTGACAAGTCTTCGCTTATACTGCACTCGCCCTGAAGAAAAACCCACTTAGGGTGCAGTCTCGTAACTATAATCCCTATAGGAAAAAGGGATAAGAGGCTGCGAAAAAAACTGGTTGTTGTTAAGACTGGATGGGAGGAGCTAACCTTGTATGGTAGAAGTACGCCTCCTTGAAGGGGTAACCAGGGGGAAGATAAGGGCGGCACCCTCCATTAGGGAGCTGATAAGTCTCTCAAGACGCAAATGTCATGAGGCTTTTTATTAGCAAGGATATTAAGGCTTGTCATATTTGTGCAACAATCCCGAAGAGGCAATAGTACAAAAGAAAAAGATAAGACGAGATCAATGGGTTTTCGCATGAAAGTGCGAAGACGTCCTGCGATTTCGTCGCAAGACGACAATGTCATGGGGCTTTATTTTCGCAAGAATATTTAGGCCTATCATATTGTCGCAACATTCCTGAAGAGGCCACAATACAAAAGAAAAAGTTAAGGCAAGATCAATGGGTTTTTGCATGAAAGTGCAAGGACGTCCTGCGATTTTGTCGCAATGACAAGAGGTGGCATAATAAGACCTTTAATTAGGAAGGCAAATAAGACCATACAAGAATGAGATTTTGAAAAGAATCAAAATTCACTTCGCATAAGATTGCGAAATTATACATAATTAACTGCGAAATTGAGGCACAAAATAAGAAAAATCTACAAAATCTCTCATTTGGATACAAATAACAGAGGCAAGTATGGGAATGAATGAAATTAGAAAATATTATTTGTCTCCATATGATAGATTTTCACAAAAATTAAAAAGTTAATGATTATATTGGTTAACTGTATTGCAAGGAAGAATTGTTTTAATGAATGCAGGTCAAAATGAAAGAAACCCATATATTAAGGAATATGGGGAACCAAAAGAATTCGCAAATATACAGAAAAAAGGAATAAATGTACAAGTATTACTGAAGATTAAAGAGAGAAACAAAGACTACTTCTTAGTTGACCCTTCATCATCTTCATCAGACTTGTTTTCTTCTTCGGCTGCGTCAGAACCTTCATCACCATCAGAACCTTCATCACCATCAGACTCTTCATCATCAGCTTCGCTATCAGAAATAATCAGACTGGGAATATTCTTTGGGATCTCTTCCAAGAGACAAGGATAATCATAATGAGGGATACTATGGTCATCACAAACCATTTGGATAGTTTGATTGCGAAAATGCATAGCATCATTCTTAAAATTCGCAACAGTGATCTTGATTTGATTCTTTAATCTAGAATACTTGAAGTTGCGAGAAGAAAGATTCTTTGTGAGTTCCTCTTTTTCAGCTTCAAGTTCCTCAATCTTTTCATGATATCTACTTTCAGAATCTGTGAGCAAAAGACAATCAATTATTAACTTGATGAAAATTCATAAGAAACAAAAGATTAGTAAAGAAGAGCAGTTAATAACCTTTTCTGTCAGAAATCATATCTCTAATCAAGGCTTTATGCGCAACTTGGAGACTAACATTTACACCTAAATCTTTTCTGGAATCATCTAAGATTTTCGCAGCCCAAACAAATTCATTCTCATTACTTATAAGAAGACGACAAAGAATTTGGTTTTCTCTTTCGCAGAGCTCGATGTTCTTGCGGTTAGCTTCATCTCTTTCAAGTTGAACTTCAAGAAGAGTCTCTTGGAATTTCGCCAAAGCCTTAGCACCTTGATCAGAGATGCGATCCTTATCATCTATGAGACCTCTAATTTTGGTTCTCAACTCATTGATTTTCTCTTTAGAATTAAGAAGGAGACGCTTAAATCGGTTGGCCAAGCCTAAACTAGATATATGGTCAATTTCTAAGAGGCGAAATTTGGATCTAAGTTCATTCAGAGAAAGAGATGAAATTCTATCATTTGAGAAACTATTTAAAGATTTATTAAGATATTCGAGAAGGCTATCATTATCCAAGGCATTAGGAAATGAACGAAGAATGGTAGCTTCATCAGAAAGACCATAAATGTCTGCAAAAAGGATCATTTAAATAAGATAAAACAACAGGATGAATGAATGAAGGGAAAGGAGAAAAGTAACATACCATAGATCTGATTATTAGCTTGTTGAAGGCTAGAGATTTTGTTCTTATACGAAGAAGAATCAATTTCTAGTTGTCTGTTTTTCTCGCGAAGACATTTGACTTCAGCTTCCAGTTCTTCATTCTTTGTACGAAATTGAAGATTCTTCTTTTCAAGATTTTCGCGTCTCCTCTCTAGATATGAGGCAACAACGAAAGAAGCTTTTCCAGCCTGCGAGAAAATGTAAAAAGTATTAATACAGAAAAAGATTTTGAGTTACAACAATGAAGAAGTAAAAGGATGAAAGTATACCATACTATTAAGAGAATGAAGGAAATCGGGAGTCACTGATCTAGAAACTCCAAGAAGAGAACTATCACCATCCAGTAAAGGGACATCACAAATTGTAGCGAGAGCTTTGCAGGTATTAGCGAATTGGCTATCTCTCATTCCTTGCATAGAATCAGAAAAGAGGCCAGAGAGCTTAGCCATAGAAGATTCAGGAGGAGAATCTTCACTTGCGGCAAAGTCATCATTATCCTCATTATCCTTGTCACTTTCGGAATTTTCATGAGAAGGAATAGTTGAAGGAGAAGAAGAACAAATTTTTCTCTTCTTTGAAGGAGGAGCAGTTGATTTTTCCCTACGAAGAGCACCTTTGCCTTTATCACCGTCGGAATGTTTCGTATTGATCATTCGATCACTTGAAAATTACTTATAAGCTAATAGTTTATGTGAGACAACTATTGTCATCTTTTGAGGATGTTTCAATGATTGAAACGAGAGTTTATAAACATTAACCATTGTCTAGATATAGCACAGTATGCATACCAGTATGTAAATTGTTGTAAGAATAATTCAGGTCCGGGAACCAAGTATGCATACACGTATGCGAACGGTTTTAACTGTTAAAGTCTGGGAACCAAGTTAGCGCACCCGTTTGCAAACTGTTTCACCTGAGTTCGGTCCGGAACGACAATATGCATACCCGTTTGCGAATTGTCGGAAAAGATCAAATTCCGGAACTTAAGTTTGCATACCCGTTTGCAAACTTATGTGGTTAAGTTCTAAAATTGGTTAAGTATGATTTCATACTCATGAACAAATAGATTTATATATTAAGGAATTCAATCTTTGCAAACCATGGCTAAAATGTTCATGAATTGATTCTTGTGAATCAAATCCAATTTTGCTTCAATTGTGTCTTGTATACTTCTATGAGAATATAAACATTTGAGCAACTCTATGAGTAACACCATTAGATTCATTTGATTATCATTTTATCTTGAAGTGTTAAGATGAATATGATTAATATAAAAGTGTTCATATGGCTAACTTCGATTAATTGTTATTGATCCAACTCAATATACACGTTTAGGTACGGTTACCCATATCTAAATGAAGGTATATTTCATTTGTGTGTAACAAGCTAAGACCATCTAACGGTGGAGAGATATTGCTTTGGTTTTAAGCAAACTTAGCTTGAATCTTAAATCAGGATTTCATCCAACGGTGAATATTGATTGCTTTGTTACGAAGTTATCAAACCTTGATTTGAAGACTATATAAGGGAGAAATCTAGCAACTGGGAAACCTAATCCTCACACCTCCTATGTGATACTAGTTGCGACTAGAGTCGATTCTCCTTTAGCCTAGGTTTTTCCTAAAACCGTTATAGGTTGACGACTAAAAGACTTCATTGGGATTCTGAAGCCAGACTCAACTATTTTCTCCATAGTTGCGTCTTCTGATCTTACTTGTTATATCGTATTGAGTACTATCTTCTCTAAGATTCACTCGAGATTTATCTTTGATATGTAACATATAAAAATTAATCACAAAGCACTTTGTCTCATTCTTTGTGATTCCACAATAACTTGTTCTACTACCATATAGTTAAGTTATTGTGAGGTGATTGATATTTCTAGGATGTTCTTCGGGAATATAAGACCGGATTATGAATTGGTTCATGTTCACCTAGATTTATCAAAAGACGAAACAAAAAATTCGTAGGTATTTCTGTGGGAGACAGATTTATCTATCAGAATAGATTTTTCTGTGGGAGACGAATTTGTTTATAAAGTCTTCGACTTCGGGTGGAAGCAATTCTTAGTTGTGGGTGAGATCAGATAAGGGAATCAAGTGCGTAGAGTCCTGTTGGGATTCAGAGACGTAAGGAACGCGACTGTATCTTGATCAGTGTGAGATTGGGTAGGGCTCAACTACATTCCAATCCAAAGTTAACTTGTAGTAGGCTAGAGTCTATAACGACTTAATACAGTATGATGTTCAAATCTAGACTAGACCCCGAGGTTTTTCTGCATTTGCGGTTTTGTCGTTAACAAAACTTTTTGTGTTTGTGTTATTTCTTTTCCGCATTATATTTTTTATATAATTAAAATATCACAGGTTATGCGTAGTTAAATCAATTGGTAAATCCAACCTTTAGTTGTTGACTGAAATTGATTGACACATGAACATTTGCCTTTGATACCGTTCAAGTTGTTTCTCATAATAATCAGGCTCACGGATTCTATCTGTTTGAATTGCTGATTACATTGTGAAACATAGATATAATTAATGGATATATTTTCCTTGCTTGATTCTGACTGTCTAGTTGATTCTCTTGGAATTATATTGGAGTTAGTCCATACAGATTGCCGAACGAAATATTGGGTGTGGTTGTTAGACCCCCGCTTTTTCAGCAACAAAAAAGAGAAGCCGCCTAGAGAAGAAACAAAAGAGGTAATAAATCCCGTGGATTGTGGGGGAAGAAAAAAAATATTTTCCTCGAGAATTTTGGTGATGTGAGTATATAAATAGGTGGGGAGTATCACAGAAGAGGGAGTGGAGAGTTGGGAGAGCCAACATTGGACGAATAATAAGAATTGAAGAGAAGCTCTCGGCTGCTGCTGAAAAAGAAGGAGACGAAGAACATTGGACCCACACAGACAGTCGCAGATTCTGCTGCAACATCAAACTATCGTTCTTTCCACAATCTTATTCTTTTGTAACGGTGACTTCTGTAACGACCATTAAGTGTTGCAGATTCGCTGTATTGATATTTTTCTTCAATAAAAACACCTTTTGAGCCATGTTTCTATCTTATGAGTGTGTTTTGAGCATGGTGAGCTAAAACCCAATATTGGGACGATGGAGGAAGCCATTATTTACAAATGTGGTAATTTTATTAATTCTTTTATGACTTATTGCATTGATTATTAATTGACTTGTGATTTTTATCGAGTGATTATTATTTCAATTGATGGGTCATGCTTTATTAAGTGTTTTGATGTCTCATTCTTTAGATTTACAGTTAGTGTAATACCTCGGTTTCGGCAGTGGTTCGCCGAATGGAATATAAGTAATGATTTGTCATTCCCTAGCATCGAGGCCTTTTCAGCACAATTGGCTCCAGGGTTGGCAGAAAACTCTGCAGTTAAGCGTGCTCGGGCGGGAGTAATCCAGGGATGGGTGACAATCCCAGGAAGTTTCTGCTGGATTACTGCAGCGATGCCCGTTGAAAACTCCACACTGTCGGATAACCGCAGTGGCTAAGTGGGGAAAGTAACGGTGGAGAGACGGGTTATTACAAATGGTATCAGAGCCGATGACGGGTCACCTGCTGAGGGTGGGAAGGTACGCTGGACGAGGTTGGTCCAGGTGCTTCTCATGAGGGGCAGGGAACTTCGGAGATCTGGGCTTGCGAATATATTGTGGAGCCGAGGACGGCTCCTATTTAAGGTGGTGGAATTGTAATACCCCGGTTTCGGCAGTGGTTCGCCGAATGGAATATAAGCAATGATTTGTCATTCCCTAACACCGAGGCCTTTTCAGCACAATTGGCTCCAGAGTTGGCAGAAAACTCTGCAGTTAAGCGTGCTCGGGAGGGAGTAATCCAGGGATGGGTGACCATCCCGGGAAGTTTCTGCTGGATTACTACAGCGATGCCCGTTGAAAACCCCACACTGTCGGATAACCGCAGTGGCTAAGGGGGGACAGTATCGGTGGAGGGACGGGTCATTACAAATGGTATCACAAAAAATGATTTTTAAAAAGGAAATGAGTTCATGCTTTTCCGTTAGATGGAATATGATTTCATGCTAACGGCGGGTAATGATCCCCGAGAGCTAAATGGGTAATGATCCCCATGGGAAGTTGTGTTTCCCGACCATCGATGGCGGCTTTCCGTGCCGGTAAACGATAGGTGGTGTACGAACCAAGGTTTTCGTACTGTGAATGAAACGGGTAATGATCCCCGAGAGAAGATGGGTATGATCCCCATAGGAACTTTTGTTCCTGACCATCGATGGAGGTTGTCCGTGCCAATAAACGATAGGTGGGTGTACGAACCAAGGTTTTCGTACCGTGAACTCATGGTTTGAGGTGACTTATACATATGTGAGTGATAATATGGATATGTAACTTATGTTTTAAAACTTGAAATGATGGTTGTTGGAAACATTATTGATGAATTGTGAATTGATGTATTAAATTCCAAATGGATGATTAGTGGACTCATGGTTTCTTTGTGACGATATTAATACATGAATAGATGTGTTGAATCATTGATGAATGACTTGATGACAATTATTTTGGTATTATAAATTCATGGTTTGTTGGTTATTATGTGAATGATGTGTAGAAACCTTAAATAGATGAATTGTTGATAATACTATTAATAGTGTTGTGAACTTATGGTTTGTTGGTGACTGTAATAACTTGTGAATCATGTGTTGGAATCTAGATAAGATAATTTGTTAGAAACATTATTGGTGATGTGATTGTTGAACATACCCTCAATTCGTTGAAGTTGTACTATGTTTCTTGTCATATGCTTTTTCTTGACATAATGATTATGTTTCCGCATCTTTAGAGAACGGGGTGCATTCTATTGAGCTGTCATCTCACCCTAATTGACATCCTTACAGATTTATCAGAGTGGCGCAGCGAAAGCTAGGAATGAGTAGCTTAGTGATTGAATTGTTTATTTGTAATTGCTTGACATGTAATTTGATATCAATGTTTGTTGAGAATATAACTTAAGATATTTAAATAGTGAATTATTGTTTCATAAGGTTTCAATTTAAGATATCAATGTTTAAATAGAGAAATATATGCATAAGTCTCTTTCCGACCCGTAACGCTTTGAGTTCGGATCTCCATACGGGTTTGACCCTGGTCCGGAACTCGGGGTGTTACAGTTAGTACTTTCAGAATCTACTTTTGGCAATGAATTAAAGTCAATAAATTATTATTATTTGAGTTATGAATGTACAGAATTATTAGTTGAACAACATGAATGAGAATTAGTGGAACCCTGAGTTTCAACACCTCTTGATCTTATGACGTCTTTTGTATATATTTTTGTTTATTAAGTCTTAAAATCAACCTCAACGAGTCCGAGTAAACGACATCCTTTTTACCACTTTCTAAAACAATTTAAAATCACATCAATACTGGAGAGGAAAGTACCCTAATTGGGCGAAATCTCTTACGTCCGCTCATTTAAAGACTTCTTTGGGATCAAGAGGCTCCAGCAAGTACCGTTCGTAGGAAACTAGACAAGAAAATTGTTATTTAGTTTTCAATTGTTGATTTGATTGACTAACGATTGTTTAAACTTTGATTGCACCTATTTTGATTATTCTTAAGATGCTTCTCTTCTGACATAAGGTCACTCAAATTAGATCAAAGTATCGACGGGATCTTCAGAACTGTTTTTGATCTGAAGACAACTTGTGATCGTCCATTATTAACAGACTCCGTTCTCCGCGTGATCGATCATAAATGGAATCAAGTTCGTGATGTGCAGGTACAATTGAACAGAAATAAATATGTGAAAACAAGAATATTTTTCTGATTGGTTTCGCATCTTGTAATATTACTTAAGGAACACATGTTGATTGGCCGGGATCCGACTAAGATCTGATTTATCTTTGATAGATTTGATCAAGTAATCGTATAGATCAAAAACTATTGTTTGGTTGTATTATTCAGTATCCGAATATGATAGGCGTGAATCTAGACATGATTATTTCGGATCTTGATTGATCTTACAGACAAAGGAGTTGACTTGTTTAAACGGAAAAGCCTTTGTCAAAACTCAACATATCTTTGTTCATAAAGATTGATAAAGGAGTTACCAAACAATTTGTTCCTTTACTGTTTCGAATACAATCAAAAGGAGTTAAGTATTCAAAACTTTACATCATTAAAACAACTCAAGGTACGTAGTGATTTATATCTTGGGATTCACATACGTTGACCAGACAGTTGTAGGCAGAGGGATACTGAGGGAACTAAGTAACTAGAGGTAGATTACTTGGTCTCAACTATGCGAAGTTGGCTTTGTTCTTTGTATAACAGATTTAATTTTGAGAGTATTCAAAACTGGACTAGGTCCCGAGGTTTTTTTTCCGCATTTGCGGTTTCCTCGTCAACAAAATATTTTACATTCCCTAATTGTAATTGTTTTATTATAATTAAAAGTAAATACACTAGTACGTTAATCCAAGACACTTGATTGTGATCCTATTGTATATCGATTTCATACTATAGCTGTTATCAAGTGTATACCTTGTTGTCATATTGTCTCGACTTTGTCCATAAATGACCACACTTGGTATCGGACTTATAAGTTGAAACAGAAAGATTGTGTTGTACTTGGGTACCCTCGTCGTTTCAAAGGTCGATCCCAAACTGGTAAGGTATTCACTATTGGAAATACAACGATATTGTAGAGATCGACCAAGAAAACTCTTTTGGATATATCCACAAAATACTCTTAAATCATTGCCATACATGAGGCGTTTCGTGAGTGTATATGGTTAAGGTAAATCATTACACATATTCGATGGGTACGTGGTTTGAGTACTAGCACTGAAGAACCAACTTACATTTACAAAGATAATGCAGCTTGCACTGAACAGATTAAGCAAGGGTATATTAAAGGTGATAATACGAAATATATATCACCAAAATTCTTTTACAATCAACAACAACAATGTCTTCTAAACATTCAAGTCAGTAGAGCAACGTTTGACAAAAACTTGGAAGACTTATTTACAAAGTCATTATCTAAGTCCACATGTGAGAATTATAGAACTAAATATATTGTCCGAACTTCCTGATTACATGTGAAAGGCATATTGACTAAAGATATTGTCCGAACTTCCTGATTACATGCGTCAGCTAGATGTTGAAAACGCATTTCTGCACGGTGTTTTGGAAGAGGAAGTTTACATGAAACAGCCTGCTGGCTATGTGGATCCGAACTACCCTGATCATGTATGCAAGTTGCATAAATCCTTAAATGGACTCAAGCAGGCACTGCGTGCATGGTTCTCTCGTCTCAGCAGCTATCTTCTTCAATTAGGGTTCACAGCTTCAGTTGCAGACTCCTCTCTTTTCATCCAGAAAAAAAATGACTCTACTACTTACGTGTTAATTTACGTTGATGACATCATTGTAACTGGATTTAGCTCTAAGTTGATTGATCAGTTGGTAATATATTTGGGTGCTTCTTTTGCTGTCAAAGATATGGGTGCTTTGTCTTACTTTCTGGGTGTTAAGGTACTGAAGCAGGGAAATAATCTGGTACTATCTCAAAGAAAATATATATCAGATTTGCGTCATCGCACTAAGCTGGATGGCATTAAACCTGTCTGCACTCCTCTGGCAGCAAATACAAAACTTCAGCGTCAAGGTACTGAAAAATTCTTAGATCCTACGCTATACAGGAGTGTCGTAGGGGCATTGCAGTATCTACATATTACTAGACCTGACATTGCAATGGCCGTAAACAAGGCTTGTCAGTATATGCATGAGCCATATGTTGAAAATTGGGAGCTGGTGAAGCGTATCTTGTGATACTTGAAGCAAACTATTGATTATGGTTTGTTTTTCAAACCTGACAAAGATTACTCTCTTAATGCTTATTCTGATGCAGATTGGGAAGGAAGTTTAGATGATCGCAGGTCAACTAGTGGTTACTGCATCTACTTTGGGGGAAATCTAATTTCTTGGAGTGCAAAAAAGCAAAAGACTGTTTCGAAGTCTAGCACCGAATCAGAATATCGTGGAATAGCTATTGCTACTTCAGAACTCATATGGATCCAATCATTGTTGAAGGAATTGGGGATTCACACACCTACACCCTCATTATGGTGTGATAACCTAGGAGCCACTTATCTGACGGCCAATCCAATTTTCCATGCATGAACAAAGCATATAGAAATCGATTACCACTTTGTTCGTGAGCGTGTAGCAGGCAAACTTCTAAAGGTACAATTCATCAGCTCACGAGATCAACTAGCTGACATTTTCACAAAGGGGTTATCTTCACCTAGATTTCAATTTATCAGAGGCAAGTTAAACATCCGTGAACTCCAGTTTAACTTGAGGGAAGGTGTCATTAAGGGTACTCAGTCAGTTGCAGAAGACTCTCGACTATCTCCTCAGAATAAGGAAGCCGTTTCTCAAGAGTCAATTCATCAGCAGATCACGACTATTCTCTTGGATCTTACTTGTATTTCTGTTTATCAGTTTTTTCTGAATAATGTACTTGAAAACAATATAAATACAAGTGATCAATCTCCACATTAAGTATGGAATATTTCTACCCAAATATCATATTCTAGCTGTGATGATATCAACGGACAAATGACCCATTTTAGGGGCTAACTCAGGCACACCAATTTCTACTTTTAGCCCATAATATAAGACTGGTACTTAATTTTAATTAAAACCTAAACCTTGTTTAAGTATATTACACTTTGTTACTGATCTCATTTTCATGGTAGACCAATACTGGGCCTGAGCCACATGGGGGCTTGAATCTAAGGTTTTGTTAGGGTATGGAAAGATAACTTCGCACTCCCACTATATAATTACTCTTTCTATCCATTCCCATTAACTCTCAGCTAACAATAACGAAACCTTGCCGTCATCTTCTCCACCCTCTCTGTCTGTCTATAGATCTACACCTCTTTGAAAAATGATGATAGAGATTAATGAGGATCCATTCTCACATAATAAAAAAAGAATAAATCCAGCACAAGGATTTCTCCTCTCAAGAGTATTTCATTTGTTCATTTTCCAACTCTTGAAGGATAGTGATATTAACTTATACCCTCAAATGTTGAGTACCCATGCATCTTCTTGCTGAAGGCTACAACATTTGTTTTTAGGGAGTGTTGGAATTATCTGTACTGTATGGGAAATATTTCTTAGTGGTAAATAGCATAGGACATCGAATGATTATGATTTATGTATTGCAATTTCTTATTTAATCTGCATCTTTCCTCCCATAGATTTGCTGCTCCTGGTTTTTTTTTTTCTGTGTTAGTTTAAGAATTCATGTGGTTGTTTTCTAATGCTAGTTCGTGAAGGTTACTAGATAAAAAAATTTGGATACAGTCATGAAACAGAAAGATTGTGTTGTACTTGGGTACCCTCGTCGTTTCAAAGGTCGATCCCAAACTGGTAAGGTATTCACTATTGGAAATACAACGATATTGTAGAGATCGACCAAGAAAGCTCTTTTCGATACATCCACAAACTACTCTTAAATCATTGCCATACATGAGGCGTTTCGTGAGTGTATATGGTTAAGGTAAATCATTACACATATTCGATGGGTACGTGGTTTGAGTACTACCACTGAAGAACCAACTTACATTTACGAAGATAATGCAGCTTGCATTGAACAGATAAAGCAAGGGTATATTAAAGGTGATAATAAGAAATATATATCACCAAAATTCTTTTAAAATCAACAACAACAATGTCTTCTAAACATTCAAGTCAGTAGAGCAACGTTTGACAAAAACTTGGAAGACTTATTTATAAAGTCATTATCTAAGTCCACATGTGAGAATTATAGAACTAAATATATTGTCCGAACTTCCTGATTACATGTGAAAGGCATATGACTAAAGATATTGTCTGAAGCTTGTAATTGCATGCTTAAGACTAAAGGAATCATCTAAACTCCCATGACTGATGTGGATTAAATAAATTGTTTTACATCAGGGGAGTTAGTGGTATCTTTTTTCCTTCATCGAGATTACTTTACCCCCACAGTATTTTGTTCCTGAACAAGGTTTTTAATGAAACAAGAATAATATCATACATTCAAATTATGGGAGATGTCGACATCAGGGGGAACATCTAATGATGTGATGATTTGACATCAAAAACGTGTTCAACTCTTTTCGTTTACAGTGGTTACTTTTTGCTACTAGGTTTTAATTAATCTGCAAGGTTTTTAACGAGACAATAGTAGCACCAAAAATAACACTTCTCGATTGAGGTTATTCTTTTCCTTTTAAGTGTTTTGGTTTTTTCTTCGAAGTACTTTTCCTGACACAGATCTAGAAAGTAGAAAAATCTTATGAATTGACGCTATTCCAGAAGCTCAAATATCATTTTTCTTCTTGGATCATTTTATTTAAATCACATACTTAAAAGTGTGTTCGGATCCTCTTTCAAAGATTTCCTTTAGTATATGAATAATTTTTTACGATAACAATCTTCACTCGTACATAAGTGTTTTTATTTTTCCTGGCTAAATTGGGACCTATGCCACTTAATTGGGGCATATGGATTTTTTCATCCACCCCATAAAGAATGATATGGGGTGTCTAAGTTTGACTAAACTACCATTTTACCCTCTATCAAATATTAATACTACTAATTTGTCCCCATTAAATCCTAATCATAAAATTAAAAACTAAAATCAAAATCATAAAACTAAAATCATAAAATTTTAAAACTAAAATCAAAATCAAAATCATAAAACTAAAATCATAAAATTAAAAACTAAAATCAAAATCAAATTCATTTCCATCTCCACTTCAACTGATTCTTTTCTTCTCAACCCAATCCTATAAACTAGGTTTTAGTAACATAAAATTGCTCAAAAATTGAAATCAAATTTTTCCTGGTTTATCAAAATCGGTTAACGTTAATGTATATGTGATCCGATTGCAAATAGAAACGGTTTATGTTCATGCCCACAAAGACCGATTGTCCTTGATATGTTTTCTGGTTCAAGAAATTTGAACCAGAATCGGATTACATTAGCACTTATAAAAACCGATTGTTTATGTATAATGCTAGAATCGGATTTTATATGTGTGTCGAGTAAACCGATTGTTGTTCTCAATTTTTTTGTATCTTCTTTTTGTTAGAATCGGATTACATGAGCATTCTTATAAACCGATTCCTGTTATGCAATGTCAGGAATCGGTTTTTACATATGTATCGTGTAGACCGATTCTGGCTAACCAATTTTTTTTCCAGTTAATACTCGATCATAAAATGTGTTTGAAATCATACTCGATTTCATTACTCGATTTCATTTCGATTACAAATGAAAATGAAAACTATATGCTTTTACCCAATTTGAAAATGAGTAAAACTTTATACTCGAATTGAAAACGAGTATAACTTTATACTCGAATTGAAAACGAGTACAACTTCTTAAGCGATTTGAAACTGAGTATGAAGTCATACTCATTCTTAACTCGGGTATAGAATGAATTTTAATTTTATTGATGTTCAACAACAAATAATCACAGATAAAAATGAAAAAATTTACTCACAATCGGTTTATGTTCATGCCCATATAAACCGGTTCTGGATAATCGGTTGATACCACTAAGAACATAAACCGATTCTGAGTTGGTGTTCTTCAAAAAAAAAATCAAATTTTTAAGTTTTTTCAAGTTCAAGGGATTCATTAACAAACTTTAATTTCACATCTAACACAATATTTTACCACTAATCACCCGAATTAACACTAATTAATTAAGGATAAATTAGTAATTAAAAAATAGTTGGTTAAGGGGTTTCCATGGATTACTTCTTAATGACCCTATTTTATCACGTAGGTATAGGTCCCAATCAAGTGGCATAGGCCCCAATTTAGCGAGGTTATTTTTGGTATCACGTTTACAAAGAAAAGACACTGAAATCTTTTGTTGGTTTAAAAAAATGAGGGGATCCGTTGAATGCCCACTTTTTATACTTTCTGATAACGGATCATGGCTTAAAACTAATTTGGTTTCGTTTCAGTTGGGTACAAGGAAGGGGGTTATCGTTGGTGCTTCTCTAGGAGAAACAGATAAGGAAGAGAAGAACAAGATTCAGCATTTTTTGATTTGGGTGAACAAAAGATTATATCTTGGACTTGTTTTGTTTGCTCTTGATGTGATTTGGATTGATTCAACTAATGGGTTTGGAATTGGTAAAGCTTTTGTTGATTCTGTTTCCAAGGTTTCTGAAAGTCATGAGGTCAGTTCGTCTCAACTAATTTTTACACTTTTTCATATCATTTTATTAAGCTCATTTTGAATAGCAAATAATCTGAGTTTCTTTAGGATTTTTGATAGGAATTTTGAATCTACCACTGTGTTTATATGAGGGGGGATGTACAACTAGTGTATGTGGAAAAAACCAGCTTATGGATTTTTAAGGTTCTAAGTTACGGTGAGAAAAATTAATTAGAAGCATTAAATTGCAAAGCCATTGCTATTAAGTGCATGTATGATTAGGTAGTCACTTAACATAGCAAATTCAAGACAAAGTCTTTGCTCATCTGAGATGTCTCCATTGGTGTAAGCAATTCTTCTTTAGGTGGGAATATAATTTCCTTGGGTGTCAAAGTTAGCTCGCCGATCTCCGGAGTAAATGCTGTACATGGGATTTGTGACATTTAGACATTCTTTTTGTGGATTTTTTTTCACAGTTGAGATTTTCTTTATGGGGTATTTGAGGATTTGTGAATCATTTGAGGCAATATATTGGGTTTATATGGATTCCCTCCTAAAATTCTACATGACGATCGGCTGCATGCAGAATATTACATTTATGGTGTGTGCAGCCCACGATAAGCGGGTGGATTTACTGAAAACATGGCTCCTCTCTGGAACTAGATGCCAGTTATTTGGGCACTAACAACCTAAAGAAACCAAGCTGGCGGTCACCATCTTGGTAGTGGCACAAAACCCCTCTCCGGATTTATGCTCCAAATTTGACCATTCTTGAGTAATCAGCGTATGAGCTGTAGGTTGTTTGTACAACTCTATCTTACTTAATTGTCGACCTTTTTAATTCTTTGGTGTCGAGGAAGTTCAATTTTAATTCTTGACTCATCTTCTGCAGATTGTAATATTGATCCTTATTTTTATTTTCGCCACTGTCCATAGTGTCCTGGCTAGCTAGTTTACGGGAATCAGGAGAGAAACTAATTGGAGAACGTGTTTTCCATGTTTTGTTTGCAGGGATCTCTCTTCCTTTAGCAGTTAGTACTGTTGTAAGTTAATTATCATAATACTCTCTTTGATGCGCACAGATTATCTTCATCTTGGAACTGCTCTTTATTTGTTCAACTCGGTACCCCAGCTTTTGAGTTAGCAAACTTTATGAAACGAAGATGTTGTCGTGTTTTGGTTTCATTCAGGTGTACTTCATTAATCACCGGTACGATGAAATGCAATTATGGGAACTTCAGACTCTTCCAGGGTTTTACCAACTAGTCTGGATCTCATTTTTTAAATTGCATCTTTGGGAGACTGGAATCATGGTATTTACTTTTATATTTTTCATATCCATTTGTAGGTATGTCCCTATTTGAAGTCATATGGGCAGCGCATATTGGTACTCTGATTTTTCGATCTAGATTTAAAGACCAACATGACGTGTGAGTGAAAACCTAGCTAAATCTGTTCAGATGAATATGTTCGCTATTCTTGGAACTATTGAATGTTCAAAATTTTCAGCTTAGTGTCCTGTCTATCAGTCTATACCTATGTGATCTTATTGTAGTGAGCATTACGCTCATGGCTGCTTCATATATGCCGATACAAGGGATACCAAAAAGGAAAAAAAAAGGGTGGGGTGTCTAGGTTGTTTTGACAAGTTAACCTTTCAGTTTCAGGTGTAGAAAACCAATCTTGGGATCTGATCTTCTTTCATTTATATGTATGTATTTTCTCATCAGATGGTTGGGCAAGTCATGTGGTGCTTAGTTCACACAATCTGGATTGGCAACTCTGTAGCAGAGGAAACCTCTATTGCTCTAATAGGACACCATCTGTTTGGTGTCTGGAGTGGTGACAGGAGACTTTCTTCACGGTATGGAGAAGCATTTGACATGTGAACAGTAGAGCGCGTGTCGTCACATTTGCAGCTACATTAATTAGATGGCCGTCAAACGTTACCCAAAGACTACTATAAAGAATTTATTAGATTGCCGTATTTGACAATCACCGGGCCGACTGTCGGTGCATATTTGGCTCATCCGTTAATGCAGGCAGCAAGTTTTCGGCTTCATTGGTAAGAGAGAAAGAGAGTTAGAAAAGATAGTCTTTCTTTTGTTTCTCCATATACATGTTACTTGTACTTGTATTCTACTTTTGTGGCTATTCAGGGTCCAGAATCGATCACAAACAGTCTTGTTATATGAAAACCTTGTTATTAAACTCTCTTAGAAGAGGGCATGTAATTTTCTTCCCTACTTTCTTCAAAAAAAATAAGATAACGAAAACCCTAAGTTGTTTATATGTAATTTACACTTACCAGTCGTGCATATGAAGCTGGGTCAATTCTACTACTGTAGTAGCTCATGTTTTATGAACTTCCCATTTTTTTCTTGATTTACAGTATGCGTGACGATGAAGATACCTCTCGAGGAGGCAGCAGGAATACTTCTGATAACGAAGGAGGATATGACTCCTCTGGCAGTTATCTTGATACAGACGAAAGATGCATCTCCTCTATTGACTATTGTTACTCAGAGGAAGAGAACTATCTCTCTGAAAATGATGATACATGTGATGAAGATAAGACTAAACGCCTAAATAAAGATATCTCTGCAGCTATCAGTGAACGAGGAGTACCAGATTCAGAAATGGTGAGTGATAAACATTTAAACTCATGAATATTGTGCTGTGTCAAATGTGAAGCACAGCATTCACCATGAAGTTATTATGTGTTCCAGTTTTGTTATTCGGGCTAAATGGGACTATATATGCATCTGCAGAGGCTTATGCTACAGTTTTATTTACTTAATGTGCCTTTGCATGTGCCACATATGCAGTGCCTTTATGGGCTAAATGGGACCATATAAGGACACTTGCATTGATTTTCGTACATGTTTCGTACAAAGTGGTCTTGCCTGTTACCTGTTTTCCTAGAAGAGTTTTACCTGAATATGCAGTTGGTGATGGACATGCTCTTTCCTTGCAGGTGTGTGGTTGGGGAAGAGAAGAACACGGGAGGCTTGGGTTCGGAGATGACAAGAGCAGTGAAATGGTGCCCCAGAGGGTTCAATTTCTTATTGGAGAGCACACAGTTGAGGTTCATGAAACTAAAATAGTTCTCATATGAATAATCCCTCTGTTAGCTCAATTTTCTTAGTTTATTTGATGTTCTGCCTTTTGAACTATATTATACGTAGTATATCTTTCCAGGTTTCCTGTGATGGGCCGGTGGCACCCACTCTGTTGCAATTAACTCGCGACGGGCAAAAGTTCACGGTATGTAGCCTACACAAAAGTTTGAGTACCATGCTTTTTTTACTGCTCTAAACATTATCATCTTTTCAGTATATACTTGGATGATGTTATAACACCAAGGGTGTTTTGCAGGATGACAAGTGTGACTCTGAACTTGCTGAAGGTGTGGATGCTCATGCCCCCTAAGGATATTTGGAAGAAGATTTGGCCAAAAGAAAGCAAGAATATTTTGGTCCATGTGTACGGTTACTATAAGAAAGAAAAAGGTTTTGGAGGACACACAGTTATTATGCGCGACATGTCTGCAATGCCAATAGCTGCTTCAGCCAACTTCACGCGGTATGGACTATCGTATCTTCATCATGTGTTTAAGGGATTAGAGGATGGTCTCAATCTTGCTTCGAAACATGGCTGTTTTAGTCCTACTGTGCTGTGCAATTCCAGATTAGTTGTTCAGCTTCTCAGAAAGGTTGCCTCTGAAGGTTGCCGTTGCAGCAGCAAAACGGTCAGGACTATTTGCGCGGTATGTACTTTGAAAATTGACCCTCATTTGAAAATGGCTTACTTGAGAAATTTGGTGCCTTCCATCGAAACACTCCAAAGAAAGCGAGGTTCCTCTACTTTTGAATGGGATTTAGGGAAGAATGAAGCTGTGCATTATCTGACAAAACTGGTAAAATTGAGCTCACAGTACCATGGCTATCGTTTTGACGGGTGGGTTATGGAAGAACCAAAGGATTATACAGATGAACTAGTAGACATTCTGTTGAAGGACGCCTACAACTTAGATGAAAGGATTGCAGTTTCCAAGGCATCAATTGGAAATACCTCAAATGATGGATACAGGGCAGGGAACAATATTTCAGGGGATATAAGGGATGGAAATGCAAATGTAGTGGCAGCAAATGGAAGTAACTCGAACATAACTTCAAATGCAGGGCTGAAGTTGTTTTATCTGAAGTTGTATAAACTGTACGTGTTTCTTTTGTTCGATATCTTATGACTATACTGCTTATGATGCTCATTCAATCCATCCATCCTCAGAATAGTTCGAAATTACAATGTAACAAAGCATAGACAGCATTGATTATATGTATAAAGGTTTTCAAAAGAAAATATATCAAGTTAAAGTGCCGTATAAAGTACAGATAGCAGTATCAAAGATAAGTAAAGCCAGACTAAACATGATTGTAAGAAGAAAAATATATCGAAGTTGTAGGTTCTGTTAACCTTGGATCAATGAAATTGAAAAAAAGAGCTTCATCATAAAGCACACACACCTAATTCATGGTGCTGGTGCTGGGTCCTGGTGCTGCTATTGGCGAGGGTATTCCTTCTGGTGCTGGTGGTTTCAAAATGTTAATAGCGAAGCACAGACCCATACCTAGAGCAGGCACACGGAAACACCAGATCTGCACCTTATCTATTCCAGGAACCAAGACAAAATGTTTGACAAATTTGTTCCAGGTTCCTGTTTCATCCGAGTTTTCTGTTTTATCACAGTTTCCTGTTAACAATATGCATCCAAGTGAAGGCCAGTACCTTAATTCCATATCCCAAACTCCCAAATTTTGATCAATCAAATTAACATGCAATCGATGGCCAGGCAGTTTGAAAAATTCTATCCATTCTTTGTCTGTCATAAAGCTTTCTATAGAGGCGTAACAGTCTCTTGGCAAAAATAGCCTATTCTGGTTTTTACTTGTATCACCTGCGTTTATATCTTTCTCGGTTACCCACATTATATATGTGCCATTCTTTTCACGGATTGATTCTTCCATGTAACCAGGAATCCGCTGCGGTGCTGGTGCCCATTGTATCACCCGTGCTCTTTGTTGCCTAACCTTGCTTACTGACTCGTTCAGTTGATAATAGTTCCGACGATCCTGAATAAGTTCCCGACGGCCGTGTACTATGCGGAATTCTTCTACTTTTTGATGATTCACTACAGATGTGGAACAACTCCCTTGAAGACATTGAAAGGAAATATCGTATCTGGGCGTTCTTTTCTTTTTTGGAATGAATCTTTCTTCCTCAGCCATGCAGCTACCTGCATCAACTGGTGGTCTATTTAGATCTAGTCGTTCCATCTCCCGTTGAACATAATGCACCCGTTGAAGAGAACTTGAACCCATCTTCTGAAACTCAAGAATCTTGTTATCCCTACATTCATCATAGTCATCTTCTATCATCTTGCCCTTGCCTTTATCTGCCATACTTTTTCTTTCTTTCTCAGGACTTTTAGAGAATTGATCAATGACTAGCATGCACACGACAGACTCTTAATTTTATTGTTTTAAAGAGCTCAGTTTTTGAGTTTATATAGAATCAGGATTTCTGGCTAAACTTTGTTTGTTTCCAAACTTTGTTTGTTTCCAAGATTTGAATCAAAACAAATACCACTTCTAAGTAGAGTTCTCCAACTATTTCTTGTTCTAGTCGTGTTTAGATATAGAAAGAGTACTTCAAGGATTCGAAGAAGCCCTTCCTTTTTCTCATAATTACAAATTTATCCCTTCCAAATCTTGTGTTTGATAAGGGCTGTCTAGTATTGGAGAGACTTGCTTGGAGAAACAAAACAATTCCAGAACTATTGAATAGCTTTTAGGCTTAGTTTGGTATTGCTGCAGCTTTTGTAGAAGCACTTTTCTGTTGTGCGTTGCCGTGCTGTGCTGTGAGAAAAAAGCAGTTTGATGTTTGGTAAAATATTAACTAAAGTTAAAGCTGATTAAAAAAGCAGTCAAAGTGTGTTTGGTAAAATATCAAATTCAACCATTGTTGTTATAGCAAATGACAAAAACAGACATCTTTGAAAATAGTATTATTCGATTTTATTGGTTTTGAAAATAATTTTTTTTTTACTAATCAATATAAATATATATAATATTAAATTTACTAATTGTTACTATTATTATGATTGTTAAAAAAAATTATTTTACTTATCCACTTTTTAATATATATATATATATATATATATATATAATTTTCAAACTAAAAATCAACTAAAATTAATTAAATAATTATTTAATATTTGTTTTTATTTTTATTATTGATAAATGAAATGAAATGGTAAATAAAATAGTTTGAAAATAAAAAATAATAATACTAAAATATAAGAAATAAAAAATTGGTTGTATATAAGTTTAAGGGTAACTTTTGTCATTTATAAAATAAAATAGGGACAAAAAAGATAAATCAAGCATTAAATTTAGGTGGGACTAAAGCTTATGCTTTTGTAACTTTTAAAAGCTCCTCCTCCCTTTTGAAAATTGAGGAATTTGTGAAGTGTTTTGGATAAAAAGTACTTTGATTTTTTTTACCAAACACCAATTCCAAAAATTATCACGTATATAGATTTTGAAAGTGTTTTTGGAAAAATAAAAGCATTACCAAACCCAGCCTCAATGTTTGGGTCTGTCAGTATATTGACCTATTGAAGATTCCTTTTATGTGTAAATATTAGACCTAAGCCATCATGTTATTGTTGTGAGCATTAGGCTCGTGTCTGGTTCATTATTACATGCCGGTACAAGGGATTCAAAAAAAAAAAACACAAAAGGTGGTACGGTTGGGTTGTTTTGACAAGTTAAGCTTTCCGTCATATACGTCTGGCTGACGTCCGGTTGATCTTTGCGGTATGGAGAAGCATTATTTGACATCATGAAGAGGAGAACGAGTGTCGTCCCTTTTGCAGCAATATTAGATTGCCCTCAAAAGTTACCCAAAGACTCCTACAAGGAATTTACTTAGATTGCCATATATGACACGCTCGGTGCATATTTGGCTCATCCATTAATACAAGCAGCAAGTTTTCGGCTTCATTGGTAAGAGAGAAAGTTAGGAAAGATAGTCTTTCTTTTGTTTCACCATATAGAGCCAACATATCCAGTATAATAAAAAGAAAGAAATCTACTTTTGGGGAAGAATGACCAACAGACTCTATGTCATGAATTTATGTTTGAAGCTGAGACGAAGGAACAATGAGAGGAGAGACACCGGAGAAAGCGAAATCGAAAGAGTTAACAAGAAGGGATGACTGATAAGGCCAGACTATGGGTATCGAGGAATGCTTTCAAATAAAAGCCGTGTCCCGGAGAAAATCCTATATCAGATTATTACCGGTTCTATATGACACACGAAGAAGGGTTGGGTTTGATGACCATTAGTGGAACCTTTCTGTGAGATAGATCGTATAGATGACTGCTTCAACTTGATCAGCACCTCGTTTGCGACTTTACTTTATCTTATTCTGGGTCTTTCTTACTCAAGTAGTGCGTGACTCGTACATATTCGACAAGCAAAGCTGTTAACGGAATTCGTTAGCTTCTTTTTGAGGAGAGGCCATTGTCTTTTAAAGACTATAAAGCTAAGGGTGATGTGAACTACATACCCGTTCCTTTGTTTCTACGGAAAAATTGGAGATGTTGGTGGTATTACTGCATGGGCTGCATTAGCTCCATCTGCTACTTTAGGCAAGGAACATTCAAGGTTTGACACCTAGCCATTAGCTTCTTCGAGCGCCTTTCGGGCGGTGGTGCGTGCCTCATTCCTTCTTTCTAAAACCGTCGCTTCTTCTGTCCAATCTTGGCCAGTGTTGTCTTCAACCGATGGAGCACTCGGGGATTGAACGAGCAAAGATCAAAGTTAGGGATATAGGCGTGAACGAGCCTGACGACTATAACTATCAATTTTTTCCTTAACGAAGACTCTGTCAATTTTTTCCGCTATTCCTAGGAGTTCCCTGTGCTCCTAGAATTAACATAGATAATCCTTGGATCGACAG
>NC_039358.1:215000394-215008936 GCF_003573695.1 Papaver somniferum
GTAACTCTCTATTGATAAACACTCAATTTTTATGGTATCCAGTGGAGCAGGGAGGTCGCTTCACCATTGTTTTTCCTAAAAACACTTTACTATATTCTCTGAAGGAACCTAATTCAAGTCTAAGTAAGAAACACGTAGCAATCGTAGGTTTGGCAAAGCAAAGAGGGACTTACTATCTCGATAATTAAGAAATAGGACTTATCCACGAAGGTCTGGAGATAAAGAACAATTGATATAGAATTGGTAAGGCTAGTATTCTTAGTTATGAGCCGTCATTGCACTTCTACACCCGCGAGTGTCCCGTGTCCCCCACGAAAGGGGAGCTATGCCAAACCGGTTCCGGAGGAGATTTCTCTTGCTTCTTCCCTCGCTTAAAAAGGGATGTCACATACACACGATCCATACAACCTGGTGGGTGATGTAATAAGACAGGGTAAGGGTGCAAAAGGCAGGTGTGTGCTCCATTGCTGAACTAAGGAAAACTACTATACAAAGGGTCCAGTATATGCAAATTTCCACCTGAGAATGGCTATCATCAATAGTTTTCCCCTTATTTTTAACCCATACCTCGCACTGCGAAACATGATCGTCTTTTCTTGGTCCATCAGTTATAGGTTCGATTCCGGTCAATGGGCTAGTCAACCTATCAGACATGAGAAAGCCGCGATCATAGATATAAGCCAATTAAGTCTACGGCTGAGATCAGTTCATATATATATTGACACTCTCTACCTGGGCCCGCGCGCGTTATGCGACGAAAGAAGGGAAGCTAACCGCATGGTCTTTCTCCCTGCCGACCTCAATCCGACCCCATGCTTTTAAGATGGTGTACACAACTAACGCTTAAGTAGTTCCATGCTCTGTCTTTGAGTGCGCTCTACTTTTCATCTCTTTGTCGGGATCTAAGCTAAGCCTGCAGCTAACGCTTTGCGGGTCGCATTCGTCTGATCCACCAGTTTCACATGGATATAGATCTCCTCATCCAACCTATACTGGCGCAAGGGCTAGACTCGAATGGGTAAGAAAAGAGTGTTTTTGTTGCGTAGTTTAAGAATGCATGGGTGGGCCGTATGAGGACTCTAACGAGGGAACCGGCGCGAATCCGACGGGCGCCCACTTCATCTTTGTCACTGGATATGTGCCGCAGCCTATTGGTTACAAAGAAACGAATAAATTGCTTTCGCCACAAGGAGATCGGCCGATGGCAGCTGCTTCAACGGCACGACCAGGCTCAGTGCAGGAATAATAAAGCATGAGTGAAAAGGTACAAATTTTTTTCTATCTTCCCTTAGTGTTGCTTCCCTACCTCTCTTTCAAAAGGCGATTCTCGTTCCTCCCATGTCATGTCAACTATGCAAACTCTTAACTAAGCGCGGTGTAGTTCCCTAGTAGACATGTGAACAGCTAGGAATTGGCTTCTCTTGCTCTCTGCGACTCGAAGAACACAGACATGTTGGAAAAAAAAGAGTGACTACTCGGTCCACTTTGTTATAGATTTTTTGGAGTATTCTAGGCTCGCCTACCTCTATAATGAGTGGTTTTGTACTCTGGGAACGTGAGCTTCTGCATTATGAATCGTATGGATAGAAGGTTTCGTTCCTTCGAACACTTCTGACTAAACCTATACCTTCTCTGTTCTGGACCATGAAAAGCTAGTGCAAGCCGAGTTTCCTCTTGCCCTGGGCCCTTACCCGACGATGAATGAAACGCGAAAGAAAAAACAAAGACTGGTCAGTGAACAGGAGATTAGCACGAGCTAAGATAGATAGAAAGAAACGAATGGATTAGCTCCAGTTGTTTCGCTATATCTAATATATTTCATAAAGTAGGAGTCCGCAGAAGCGACGTAAGCACTTGTGTTCCACTGTTAAAGGACATACCAGATATGGATGGCCACAGAAAGACAAGGTGTAAGCGGAAACTCCCCTCCTTAGCCGTGCATAGGTTCCGACCTGAATTGTTCGTGGTTTGATTACGCGAGTGGGTCTTCATCAGGAAATTGAACTCACGAAGTATGTATGACCTTTGCTTACGAGAACTTAGATTGATTACTAGCCATTCCTATGAACTACTTTATTGGATCATTGATTCTATACGTGGCTTCGCTTCCTTAAGATAACCGCTATCCTACCATAGATAAAAACCCCTGTAGTCAAGTCCCGCTTAAGGCAATGGCCTGCAGACTCTTTGTTAGTTCCCTATTAATGAGTTTTTTTACCATCGACTGAAGTTCAGGACCACCACTACTTTGGATAGTGGACGATGTGCTATTTCCGTAAAGGATCTAATCTGTCGCTGCGCCTGCTTGCCAATTCTTTTTTAAAGCGTGGGTTTAGAGAGCGTTTACAAGGGGTTGCAAGAGCCAATGTGAGGCACCTGATCAAAAATCTTTCTTAATTTTTGAGAGGATATCTTTTCTCTTATAAGAAAAGGAAACGGATAGTAAGAATCTAGCCACTCCTTTAGACTAAGGCGAACCGTACCTTCTGTAGCCGAGACATCGTGTTAATGCAAGTAGCTAACAAATATCAGGTCGAAGGACTAATAACGAAAAGTCAGACCGGGTTGAACACAAGTAGGAATGGTACGACCTTTGTCAAGAGCCCAACCGTTTATTACTCAAGCGCATTGAAGGGCTTGATATGTCGCGAATCTTCTTGAAAGAGAGGGATGCCTTCGGGAACGCGGATACTTGTGCTACAGGGCGGCGCGATCCTCGTATGTAGTTGTTGTTGGTGCGCACCTAAAGTCGTGGTTAATGCATCTGTAGTTGTTGAGGAAGGGGAATACCATACTATCTCTACTGCATAAGGGCGAAATCTTATTCCTGATTCTTTGTCGACGCGTGACCATATTTATTATGCAATAAAAGATGTGTGAAGTTTTACATTATTCATTGTGTTTGACCTTGGAAGCGGGAGCAGCACATGATTGAACTTCATCATCAATTTTTCCTTGACCGAGTGATTACGCACTGATTGCTTCGGTGGCTTATAACTCAGGCATCTATTTATGTACCCGCCTCATGTTCTACCTAACAGAGTTCACTTTGCGCCTAGATCATGTGATTGCCCATTAACTTAATTGCTACCCCTCCTTCAGTATGAAACCTTAGCTGCCCGATCTATACTTTTTGGGTGGGCAGAGACATTTCAAGTTTCTCATTTCTCCAGTGCAACAGTCGAGAAAGTTACCTTATCTTTCTATAGGCGCATTCGAGACAAAGCCCACGGGCAGGCGCTTTATCAGTTCGTTTGAGCAGCTTGAAAGCCAATTGAGATAGTGGGTAGCGGTAGGGATATTCTGAGATCCACATTCTCCTCTTTCTTCTCATTTTACTGATTCAACTCCGCACCGAATAGCGGATACCTGGAGGGAGGAAGCATTCAAGCATCACCCAGCGAACGGACTCTATAAAAAAAAGGATTAGACACTAGTAAGGATGGTTGGTACAGTTACTCACAGTAGACATAGTCGAAGACAAACACCTCAGAATTCCATTCTCTCTAAATCATTAGTTGCATCCAAAGATCACGACGTAAAAAGGCCAATCGAGAATCGGATTAACGTCAAACGACAGCCTACTTCTTGTCCCTTGCATTACCCGCGGGGTCGGGGTATGCTTTCAGAAACTGAACCATCACCCAGCTTTCCATAGGACTCATTTTGGTTCCAACTTGCTGGTTATGATCTGGCCCCACATTAAGACGATATTTCTTGATTCTCTTCCTGATCAACTGCTGTTGGTGGCCCCCTTGAAAAGAGTTTACGGACTAGGTTGTAAATCTATTCTACCACTTCACGATTGAAGGAATGGCTACGAATTGTCTTATGTAATCAAAATGAGAATTGACTTATGTAATGTAGTTTTCTTTCTTTCGACGAATGATAGGTACCCACAAACCAGGTATAGTTAGTGAGCCGTGTAACAGGCGACCATTTCGCGCGGTTCGGGGGCACTTGAGTCAGTCGACGGCGCCCGGCTGCGTCTTGACCCCTATCCAATTTTTAGGCCAATTCCCCCTTCGTACTACTAAAAAATGAGATTCTTGCCAAATCTGAGTTTGTTGTTCCAACCATTACCAAACTAATACCTATTTCGTTTAGTACTTCAGGGGCTTCTGTAGCGTATAATGTCAATCCCGTAGCGGATCAATTCCAACGAGCATTTCAAACAAGTACTTTTTGTAATCGACTCTATTGCTTCTTCAATAAACGTTGGTTCTTCGATCAAGTTTTGAATGACTTTCTAGCCAGATCCTTCCTGCGTTTCGGGTATGAAGTCTCATTTGAAGCTTTAGACAAAGGTGCTATTGAGATCTTGGGCCCTTATGATATCTCGTACACATTCCGATGATTGGCCGAGCGAATCAGTCAACTTCAAAGTGGGTTTGTTTATAATTATGCCTTTGCAATGTTACTTGGTTCAACTTCATTTGTGACCTTTTCTCGTATGTGGGACTCTCTCTCTTCTTGGGTAGATAATCGATCGTCTTTCATTTTGATAGTGAGTACTTTTTATACTAATAAGTAAAGTAAAGAATCTAACTGACGGAGCTTGCCAGGATGTCTTGGTTAGCAAGCAAGCGTAGGCGCTAACTCCCAGTGAACTCTCTTTCTCTTCTTTCTTTTTGATTGAATATACAAGAATGTCTTTCCACTAGCTAGATCAAAGTTAGAACATGTCCCTTTCGTTATTACAACCTTCCTTCTTTATGTCAAAGACCAGAAGCTATGCATACATTCTCATTGGATTTCAATTGTTCTTAACTGCGATGGTCATTCATTTAAGTCTTCGGGTTGCACCTCCAGATCTTCAACAATGTGGAAATTCTCGTATTCTATATGTACATGTTCCTGCGGCTTGGATGAGTATACTCGTTTATCTCGTGACGGCTATAAACAGTTCCTTCTTTCTCTTAACAAAGCATCCCCTCTTTCTTCGATCTTCTGGAACCGGTACAGAAATAGGTGCTATTTCTACATTCTTTACCTTAGTGAATGGAGCTTTCTGGGGAAGACCTATGTGGGGCACCTTTTGGGTCTGGGATGCTCGTTTAACTTATATACTCATCTTGTTCCTTATATACCTGGGTGCATTGCTTTTTCAAAAGCTTTCTGTTGAACCGGCTTCCATTTCAATCTGTGTTGGACCGATCGATATACCAATAATCAAGTTTTCAGTCAACTGGTGGAATACATTGCATCAACCTGGTAGCATTAGTCGATCTGGTACATCGATCTATGTATCTATGCTCATTTCAATCTTGTCCAACTTTACTAACTCCCCCTTCTTCACTCTATTCTTCTTCGTCTTCTGATTCTCTCTTTTCTGAAATCCTCTTTAACTGAAGAAATTGAAGCTCGACAATGCATGCATAAATAGAAGCTCTAGAAGCTTCACCTAGTTCACTCGCCAAGTCTCTTTGCATCCATGACTTAAACAGGGCAATTCGTAGGTTCGATTCCTGCAGGATGTAAGTTCAATCGCTTTTTATAAAGGCTCGCCCTTATAGCTTATGGTGCACTTCACTCGAGGAAGCGTAAAAAAGCGCTAAGCAGCCCCGTCCAATCGGGCTAACCTTTCGACTTGGGACAGTTCAATGCATATTGGGACTTCGTCTTTTTCAATGAAAGCCGAGGAGCCTAGCTCGCATTAACGTAGTCATCTCCTGTCCTGCCTATTACTATGAGTTGGGTTTCGTAGAGTGAAAGGTTGGGCGTAAATAGCGCCTCTAGACCAAGTATAACGACGGGCTTTTACCCTTTAAATGAAAGTCTTACCGTTGGCAGACGCTTATTTTGCTTGAGAGCCTGAAGCTGATTCAATCTCGTAGCAGCTGTTGATTTTGATTGTCTTATAGCAAAAGGCTTACCGATAGAGACAATTAGGTTACCTGGCTTAAAAAGGGCTTCCAGGGGAATGAAAGTAAGTCCACTGGATAGGTAGGCTCGAAAAGCCTATACATGTTCCTTTTGTTCGATATCTGATGACTATACTGCTTATGATGCTCATTCAGTCCATCCATCCTCGGAATGGAAATGTAACAAAGTATAGCTGACATTGATTTTATGTATAAAGGTTTTCAAAAGAAAGTATATCAATTAATGTGCCATAAAAACCGAGTACGTATCAAAACAGTGAATAATATATCAAATTTGTGGGTTCTGTTAACAATGAATCGGTAACAAGACATTCCTTTCGGATTCTTAGAACTATTGAAACTTATCTTTATTAAGAAAAAACACACCTAGTTCATGGTGCTGCTTCATGTTCTGGTCCCTGTGCTGCTTCTGGCGCTGGTATTGCTCCTGGTTCTGGTGCTGCTTCTGGTGCTGATGGTCTCACAATGTTGATAGCAAAGCACAGTCTCATACCTTGAGCAGGTATACGGAAACACCAGATCTGCACCTTATCTTTTTCAGGAACCATGTCCAAATTTTTGACAAATTTATTCCAGTTTTTTGTAAAAACTCTCCATTGAGTTGTAGGCCAGTACGTTAAATCCATATTCCAAACCATTTTATTTTGATCAACCAATTTAATATGCAACCGGTGGCTAGTCGATTCGAAAAATTCTATCTTTTCATCATCTGCCATGATGCTTTGTAAAAAGTCATAACAGTCGCTTGGCAATAGTAGCCTATTTTGGTCACTTCTCGTATCACTTTTGGTTAGAACTTTCTCTGATACCCACATTATATCTACACCACCAGTGTCACGGATTGCATCTCTAATGTTATCAGGAACCGGTTGCGGTGCCGGTCGTACCAACTGTGCAGCTGCTCTCTTTCGCTTAGGTGCGGGTGCTGGTTGTATAAACAGTGAAGCTGCTCTCTGCCGCTTAACCGCCAGGCACTGTTTTCTAGTCTTCCTTATTTGCTTCTTCGGTTCATCATAGTACTGACGATCTTTCTTAAGGTGTTGACAGCCTTGTATCATGCGGTCTTCTTCTTGATACTTGGTTGATGTAGAAGAAGTCCCTTGAAGACATTGAAAGGTAGTAGTAGACGTCTTTCGGATGTACTTAGAACCCCCGTTATCCTCCTCCTTGGGCATTCCTCTGCAGCTACCTGCATCAACTTTTTCACAATTATTGTTGTTATCGGCTTTAGGCGCGGGTACTACTTCAACCTCATCCAATAATTCTGCTGGTAGCGGTTCTAGTTGTTTCCATATCTCCATTGGAACAAAACATTGCTCACACGAACACCTTTTATCCTTATGCACCTCATAGTCCTCGCGTTCATTGTTGTTGGTTCTTCTCCTTTCCTTTTCGTCTGTACTCGTTACAAACGCGAGCATCGTATCCATCCTGCTAGGGCTGCTGCTATTGCTGGAACTTTCTCCATCTATCATCTTTCCTTTGCCTTTATCAGCCATGCTGAAAAAAAGCTAGAGAATTGAATGATGGAAGAATGACTGCATTGTACAAACTCTTGTTATTTATAGAACTCGAAGTATTTGGTTTCCGAGTCTATGTAAAATCAGGATTTTTGATTACTTGATTCAAATACAGTTTCCTCTCTGATTCTGGAAGAAGAAGAAGTTCTTGCATGGCTTTGTTTTGTGAAATGGACCAAATGGTATCAATAAAATTTGAAGCCCTTCCTTTTTCACATAATTACAAATTTTACCCTTTCTTGCTATTTCACTTAATCAGACTCGCACCTATTTGACTCAACCTCTGACTCGTGGAATGACAAAAATATCCTCCATTGGTTAAAATACAGATTTCATTTTCTTTTTTGACTTCACTTCACTTCAGAGTTCAGACAGAAAAGCTAGAACCCTAAGAGAGATTTTTGAAGGTGACGACGAATATAGAATGTGAGAAGCCGTAGATGGAAAATAACACAGGTATGTCGTATTTAATGTTGTTCTCCTCTTTCTCTTATTCGGATTTTCTGTTGCTAGTGAATTTTTTTTCTAGGGTTTTAAGAAAAAAACCAGTAAAAAGCTCTCTAACCTGTTACTATTATCAATTTCATTTTTTGAATTTTTGTTGTTGTTTTTTTAGTAATGGGTTTTGATTGGATTGAAAAAATTTGTTTGTTTTATTTTTTGATTTGGAGTTAGTGTGGTTATGGTTTTGTTGTGTTTATCATCTGTTTGCATAAATGCTTAATCGACTTATAATGCCTATAGGAAGAATATACTGCACCTGTAAGAGTTTTGAGTCCAATTTGGTGGCAATCAATTAAGCAAATTAAGAAGACTACAATATCATGTCCTCGTGCACATAGATTAATAGAGAATAATACCAATGATGAACCCTTATGAGATTAATATACAGTGTATATGATTTTAGCTGCTGGTTTGAACCTCAAGATACATTGAGTTGAGATCATGTTTTAGATGACAGAAAGGAGCCTTTTGCGTGACATGAATGCATGAGTTTGTTAAAAGTATTGGGTTGTTAAACCATGAATCTGATTCTGTTGTTTCCTTTATTTTTTACCTATAAGATTAGATCATTTCTCTTTCTAGATAATTGGTGTGTTGCCGTGTCGATTACCTACAACAGGGGGGGGGGGGGGG
>NC_039358.1:215008965-215044779 GCF_003573695.1 Papaver somniferum
GGGGGGACTTAAGCAGATATTTAAAACTGGTTAATATGTGAACTTGTCAAACTTTAAGTGGTTCATATGAAGTTGTCACACACATATAATGTGCATGCTGTGTGGCCACCAAGATTGAGCATAATATACTGATCACCACTAATGAAGGCTTGAATGGCTAAGTCTTGATAAGTTATTAATTTTTATGTTTACCTTTTTTTCTAAATTTATGCTTCTGTTCTCTTGTTTTCTCCTCTAATTGTGGGGACTGTGATTGCATTTCAATCTCTCGGAGTTATTTATTGTTTATATGCAGACTCTTTTAGGATAGGTATATAGGCTTGACATAAGTCTTCTTACAACTAGTAAAAGGGTGTCATATTATACCACTATTGATAATGGGATTAGTACGGACAAGACTAGGCACCCGCTAGATTAGGTTTGCTGCAAAATTACAATAGGTACACAATTCAAATGTTCATATTGTTTCCTCTAACTAAGAATGTCTCTGTTTACATCCTGCTTTTCATTAGGAAGAAAAAGATATGTAGTTTCTTTTCAACAATACCACTAAAAAGTCAGCAAAAATCACCTATCAATGACCAAATTCTCGACGATCCTTTCTGTTTTGGCATCTTATCATCGGTAGTTCGAGATTAACTTGTGGCTGATTTCAAGTTTAATCTGTCTTGAGTGCGGAGAAACAAAAATTTAGGGTCACTTCATTTCCTCTACTTTATTAGCATGGATAAGTACATGCTTTTGTTCCTTTTGAGGCTGGCAATTTATTGGTATTCTAAGATGTTCAAAGTTATAACCTTTTTCTTTTGTTTCACTGCAGATTGCAAAGGCTACAGTACAGGAAATAGCTTTTTCTAGGATTTTAGCCTTAGGTTTAGTACAGATCGAACTCAAAAAGACCCGTCCACTTCTCTCCCAAAATGAGACCATTCTTAGTATCTAAACGAAAATCAATCATCAATCTGATCAGACAGCAATCCAGATTACTCTCCACCATTAGGTCAACATCTTCCAACACCAATCCACCACCATCAACAGAGATTTTCAATTTCAATATAAGTTCTTCAAATCTCATTACCAGAAACCCTAAATTCTCTACACCCATTTCCTTGAGGTCCATTCATGCTCAGGCCATTGCTTCTGCTGATGATGAGAATGATTTGAGAGTTGATTCAGAAGATGATAATGCGATGACAGAATTCTTATCAAGATTTGTATGGATCATGAGAGCTAAATTAACTGAAGCTTATCCAGATTCAGATAAGAGAGTGATCAATGATATGTTATTACTTATTGTTGAGAAAGTTGTTTCAGAATTAGAGATCGGAGGACTTGGTTCTATGATTGTTGCTGCGGAAAGTGACATGTCTGAGGATTTCAGTGCAGATTTATGGAAGACAGTATGGGAAGTGAGCAACTCAGTGTTGGGAGATATGCAGAATGAAAAGAAGAAAGATGAAATGAAGAGATTTCTTCAGTGTGAAGAGGTTAGAGATATGACCAGATTTGCTAGTGAGATTGGTGTTAGAGGTGATATGCTTAGAGAGATGAGATTCAAATGGGCGAAAGAGAAGATGGAAGAGTCTGAATTTTATCAGAATTTTGAAATTGAAGATGAAAATGTTGCTGGAGAAGTAGCTGTTGAAGAAGGTGTGGATGTCGTCGGGGATGGTGATGACAATGTAGATGGGGCGGCAGCCGGAGAGATTAAACCAAATGTTGTATCCATTCCGCAGCGGAAAGGGAAGATTAAGTATAAGATTTACGGGCTTGATATGTCGGATACAAAGTGGGCTGAAGCTGCTGATAAATATCATGAAGCTGAGAAGCTTATGTTTGATGAAGAACCTAAGAAAATTACTGGGAAATGCAAGCTTATTAATGAGAAGATTCTGTCTTTGAATGTTGAAGATGATCCGTCTGCACTTCTGGCGGAATGGATAGAGCTTCTACAGCCTAGAAGGGTTGATTGGCTTACATTGCTTGAAAAGCTGAAAGAACGGAATTTGGGTTTATATCTCAAGGTCAGTTTTTGTTCATCTCTATCTCTCTTCATACAGTCTCCCGTATTGAAAAGTTGTTATTATTGGATGATTGTGTCAATGAGAGTAAGATTGTTGAGTTGTTTGTGTCGTGTCTCATTAGGTAATGCATTTGTGTCTCCTGTAATTAGAATTCACAATGACCGTAGTTTCCATGGAAAAATAACCAATAGAGACATAATGGAAGTAGCAATGAAACTATCACTAAGGAGATGCAGTGCGAATTGTGTCTGATAACATATAATTTGGTTTGTTGTGTTCAAAAACGTAGTTGCTTTTAATTCTATATAATTTTGTGTTCGTCTAATGACACCACTTTGCAGTCAATCCCTATAAGCAATATCTTATAATTGGGAGGTTGAACTTGCTTAAATGAGGTAATCAAGTGATTGTTTGTGCTCAAAAACGTAGTTACTGAAGGGCCTTAACCAATTGAAATTCACCAAAAGCACACTCGTTGTTCGCCTCTTTGAGATGGCAAATTCTAGATTCTTGGATTATAAAAATTATTTGTAGATAGTGGATGGCAGACACATTACTTTCTGCGTCAAACTCCACTAGTTGCAACACACATTTGTTTTCGCCATTGTTCCCATCTCGAGAAATCATAATCTAAACTCCATGAGACTAGGTTGTGTTGGGAGTGGTTGGATGTGTAAATGAGCATTGCTCCGGTCTTAGGGTTGAAAATAATTGAGAAGGTAACCAGATAATGGTTAAAAGGGAAGACTCACACTAATAAACAATGCTCATTTACACATCTTAAATGTTTTAGGGGCTTGTTCCTTTTCTTACTGCAATGCCTCTTAAATGTTTTTGTATCATGCACATATAGGCAATAAAATTTTCCTCCCATAGAGCTGAAGGTTTTGATGACAAACTTTTCTGTCCTCCAACAATGGCAACAGTCCATCCATCAGTAGGCAGAGGAATCCAAGACACTGTAAAGCTATGGTGCTCAATAAAATATTCTTAGACTTTTCCATTCTATTTACGCCTTCCAAAAAACTTACTCATCACAGGCATATGGAAGTGACATGGTAGTTAACAATTGCTAGATTTTCTTTGGAAATTGATCTTATAGTTAGATCGTATAGCTTAGGTGGTTTTGTATTAGCCTTAGCTCTAATAGTGGTCTTTTTTTTTGTAGACGAACATTTTTAAGCAATACACTCTTATCTTTACTCTCCTTCACAGGCTTGTGATCTAACTTATATGTGGCAATACTACCTTTGTATTTTCGATTTCTAAATTTTCTAGGCTTTTCCTATTTTTGCCAAGGATTTATAGCTGCATAATTTTATACCCCTTGTGTAATTGTACGTCTTTTCATGTTTTGTGTTTCAGATGGCTGAACTAATCCTGAATGAGGAGTCCTTTCAAGCAAACATTCGTGATTATTCAAAACTAATAGACACACATTATAAGGACAACCGACTAGAAGATGCTGAGAGAGTTCTAAAGAAGATGACTGATAAGGGTATTGAACCTGACATCCTGACATCCATCATCTTGGTTCACATGTACAGCAAGATAAATAATCTCGAACGTGCCCAAGAAGCATTTGATAGCTTAAAGATTCAAGGTTTTCAACCTGATACAAAGGTTTACAACTCTCTAGTAATGGGTTATATAAAAGCTAGGCAAGCCGATGTAGCTGAGAATCTGATAAAAGATATGGAGACAAGGGACATCAAACCTACCCGGGATATGTTAATTGCATTACTGAGATCATTCTCAGAGCGTGGCGAGGCTGTTAGGGCCCAAAGTACTTCTACTTGTATGATTTTGGCAGGTTACCAGCCAGATTTGGAGTATTACACATCACTTGTGGGTGCTTATGGACCATCTGATCCCGAACATGCCAGGGAGATATTTAATAAAATGAGAAAAGCAGGGATTAAACCAGATGACAAGTGTACTGCAAATATGATGGCTGGGTACGAGAAGAAGAATTGCTTAGATAAGGCCTTGAATCTACTATTGGAACTCGAGAAAGATGGGTTTGAGCCTGGTTTCGAGACATACTCTGTCTTGGTTGATTGGTTGGCTCATTTACAGCTAGTTGATGAATGTGAGGAGCTACTGAGGAAAATAACCGAGAAAGGAGACGTTCCTCCATTGAAGGTTCATGTCAGCCTCTGCGCCATGTACTCGAAAGAGGGAGATAAAAAGAAAGCTCTACAAGCACTTGGAGTTGTGGAGGATAAGAAGGACCTTTTGGGAGCTGATGAGTTTGAGAGGATCATAGATGGGCTGATAGCTGGTGGGCTAACATCAGATGCTGAGAGGATACTCAAAGTAATGGAGGCACAGGGTTTTCCTGCATCACAACGTCTTAAAGTGTCATTGATGGGATCAGCCTTCCTCCCCCGGAGATCAAAGCCGAAATTAAACTTCTAGGTCATTGAGAGTATTCTTTTAGGAATGTTTTTTTTTGGTAGCAATGAAACACAATGCACGCATAAAGCAGAAATATATCATTTATGTCTAGGTTTCTGCTAACAGTAATCTTTTTCATTGTAAATTAGCAGTCCCTGTGGACTAAAAACTGCTGACATTGAGCTGTCAGGAACCCATTTTTTTCTTCCTTTTGTCCGTCACTCTCTTCTTTTTTTCCATCTCTTTCTTGTGGAAGACGATTGCAAACAATTGTGAAGGGGGGTAATGAATTGGTTGTGCTAACTGGGTTTGGAGTAAGGGATGCATCAATACCTCTCTAATCAATCTAAGAAAATGCAATTTTAATCTCAATCCAGCTTCATAGAGATGTCAGTTCATACAGAAACGGCCAGAAGGCAATAGCAGAGACCATCCCATTTTGTACAGGGGAATTATAACAACTTTCAACCTAATTTTCTTTCGAAATTAGGGTGAAAGAATTTCACCATGGAGGAGAGGAGAGAGTGTTTGTGAGAGAGAGACCGTGAGATGAAATTTCTTCCTTTTTTGTGAATGAGTTCATATGGAGATTCGATCTTGTAACCTCTAGGAACGAAGAAGGAATGGCTTGTTTCAGATTTTGCTTAGAGATTTTGTCCCACATCGTTTAGTTTAATATTTGTGCCGGCAACTTATCCGGCGACATTGGTTACTTGGCCACGAGCAACATGTACAGGAGCTGTGGTGTTGCGTCGTTGTGGGACCGCTGCGGCGGTTTGGCCTGGGTTGTTGCTGCTGATGCCCTTTCTATGCCCCCCCTACCAACGCTGGTTGGTGTTGTTTTTGCAAACCGTTCCGTTTTTGTTTTTTTTTTCTTGGCTTGCCATCATAACCTTCTCTAGCTAATGAACGAGTGAGTTTTAGTTACAAGTTCTTTATCTGTAAGATTTTTGAACTAGTACAGTTGGAACATCAATAAAAGCTCAATTGTTACGTTATGAACATATATCTCAAGTAACCAATCCTTATGTTCTATAAACTCAATTCATTAGCGCTGCCGCGACCGTTATATGCAGCAATGAAGAAGTAGATTGATGCCGAAAAAAATAGTCACACTGCCGTTATCAGTATCAACATCACATCAGAAATGACAGCAAAACTTGTTGGGGAAAAACAAAGGAAAATTTTCAAGTTTGAGAAACCACGCAGACTGTTCAAGGTGATAACTGGTAAGGCCACGGAAACATATTGAGGTTTTAACTTGAGAAATGCAGGTTAATCCCGGACTAAACTTTAATCAACATAAATTTCCTATAACACATCCCATTGGAGAAACTGAAGACTTGGACACCAGTCAACGAAACATAGTACCGATAAACCACAACCCCATTCTATTACTTTGCTGACACCTGGGCATTCTCAGAGTTTGAGCATCAACATTGCTTTTTCCCATCTGGAATATCAGTTTGAAGCATTTTTCATCTTAATTCCTCTGGTGATGCAACCATTTCTTTTTATGGTAGTTGCTGCATCTAGCAAAAGATAAATGGTAGTCAGTCTGCCTGCAATAAAAAAACAGAAAAACAAAAAAAAGAGAGTTACACAGCTCTGTCACTTAAGTGCTAGGCATATGTGGCGGACATCTATAGTTTCAAGTAGGGGGTGGGGGGATGCTTAAATGGACATGTCAGTTCACTGGTAACAATTATAAAGTTAAAGTGTTCTGGGAAAATTCGATTGCTTGTTATGTACTGACGAATAGAATATAATGTGACGTGGACTAATGTTGGCTACCAATCCAAGCTAAGATGAATCCATTGTTTAATATATTCAGACATTCCAAAACCTCTTGTGCACAGAAATGATGCAACTTGAGATCTAACTGAATTAGAGTTAACCAAATGAAAAATTGACCGTCCAAGGCGGAGTGCAAGTACCATAATTTAAGTGCAAACTCATCCATTGGGATGAAGATGTCAATATCCTTGCTATCTATAAAAACTGTTCCCATGGAAATGGAAAAGAATCATACTGATGACAAGCAATTAGGTTTCTTGTATTAATGACGGAATGGCAACATGTTATCACAGAGAATCCTGCGTATAGGCTATAGTGAAGTTTATTGATGAACGAAGACAAACTTCAGTGTAGTTTACTGAGAATTCTGCGTATAGGCTATGATTACAACACTAACATAGCAGGATCTGTTGCAGTATCAGTCAAAAAGATGTACAAACTATCAATTTGGATACCAAACATCATCTAGCAAATAACATTTAAAAGCAAATAGAAAATATATTCCCACCATCCTAGTACCAAACCCTCACTTATTGTGTCAGCATTTACTTATTCGACTCCCACATATCAGATTCTCGCTTTGAGATAAGGTCAAGTCACAAAGTGCAGAGTTAACAAAGTAACATATATTCACCTAAAATAAGAAAGTAAGAAAACACTCCCATATAGTAGGATAAATGATATAAAGATATACTAACAGTAGTCTACCTACCCTAATCAGTAGGACAATGTCATTAGCATGTAGGTTCATACAGAGATTACTTGTTAATCTAAATTCAAAATGAATCTCAACGAAGATTACCAGTTTATAAGTAGGTATCCAGGGTCTCATGAAAGCTGGTTGAAAGGCTGACCATCAACTGACTCCATAATCTTCGTATCTTCTCCCCCTAATTCTTTCAACGAAACCAAGGTGTTCTTGTGAGGAAATATTATACTAAAACATTCTTCAAAATCCACAATCGTTTTTGAGGTTGAAGCTCCTAAGTCGTGAATTTTGATATGATTACGAATACAACTATAAGTTAAGACAGCATGATTCTTCGTAACAGCAAACATATAGCGGCCATAGACCATAAAAACTTCACTCCAATCCAATGACTGATGTCCCTCCCGCGCTTCCATGCATCCTTCTTATTCATTAGCCACACATCCAAACAGTCAGCTCCATTGAAATGTTTATTAATAGCAAACGACAAACACCCATCCAAAACCCCTAGTATACCATTAACTTCAAAAACACTGCTTGACAAAGGAGGTGGTGAAAGCTGTTGACAAAACTTTTCAGAAGCCAAATCAAAGGTAAAGATCGATTTCAAGCAACTGTCCCACCAATAAAGAACTCCATTGAGAAATGTTCCATCTTGCCAATATGTGCTGTTTCCAACATCAAACTTTCCAAGGTTTCGCCGTTCATTCCCACTCCCTAAAGTGTATACATAAACTTCTATACACCTGGCCTCGAAAATTATTGTTACAAGTTTGTACTCGTTGGTTGAAGAAACATAACCAAATCCGCCCGCCCTCCGACTCATGGTAATTTTCTTAATTTCTGGAATCATAATGTACTCTCTTGTGATGGGTTACAAATATAAGCTTTCCCTTGAGTATATTTGTCTTCATAAACACAGATCAAACCGTTACACGACCCAAGGCAGATAGAACCACCCCAAAACGGAGAGCTGAAATTAATTCTTCTAATTCTATTAATGGGTGTTGACTCTTGATTCTCATCATATTCAAAATACTGAAAATTACCCTTTCCCATACCAAAATAAGTCAAAGCAACCAAACGCAACTTACCAGAATCAGCCCCAGGATGATTGAAGTGCATCTTTGAGAATGATAGACGACGAACAAGACTTCTCAAAGTAGTGCAAACTAGTTTGCATTCCAGAACCGATTCGGTCGGTACTCTACTGATAATGTCCAATGTAATCTCTTCCGGCAAAGAATTGAAATACTCCATTAAGACCTTCTTTCTGTTTTTCTAAATTGAACAGAGAAAGATCTGCAGAGAGGGATGGATTCTAAAGAATTTCTAGGATTTAAGAAATGGTGATTTTAGGGTGTAATAGAAAGAGTAAAAGGGGAAATGATCAATACATAGAGATATCAGTTGATGCCACAAACTCTAATTAAGAGTGTGTGTGTGTGTGTGTGTGTGAGAGAGAGAGAGAGAGAGAGAGAGAGAGAGATTACCAGTCCGCCAGAAGGCAATTGCAGCAGAGATCACCATCCCATTTCAACTCCTATCTCAACCTATTATTTCTGTTTTTTTCGGAACTATGGAGGAGAGGAGAGAGTGTGTGTGTGTGATGAAAGGAATGAAAGAAAGGGTTTTTCTTCTACTTATTTTTTGGTTTGTGAATGAGTTCATACGGAGATTCGATCTAGCAACTTCGAGGACGGAAGGATGCGGCTTTCGTTTTAGCTTGTTTCAAATTTTGCCTATACATTTTGTCCCACATCGTTTAGTTTACGAATTCGGATTGGCTACTTATTCCGCAACATTGGAGTTTCTGCCACGAGCGACATGTACAGGAGCTGTGGTGTTGCGTCGTGAAGGGGAGCTTGTACCCCCATGCCACGCCCCAGTTTTTGCCTTTTGGTCTCAGAAAAGGCAGACACAATTGTTATACCAAACATGAAAAAAAATACAAACTCAATCTAATGCCAGGAAAACCAAAACAAAAACTATGGGAATAATCTACTAATTCAGGATAACGGAAGACCCTGCGACACAGTTGTTCCAGACTTCCAATTAACAAGGTGACTTCTTTTTACAAATCTTATAGCTTTTCGGACCTGTCTTCACAAGAACTGCTGCTTGAATAATGTGCAGAAATAACAACTGGACCCAGTCTATGTAATGAGACGGGAAAATTGCATTCTAGAACCTTTTCGTCCAAGAATATGGGAATACGAGAGTTTGAGAACATCTGCAACATGATAACAATAACAAGGATATGAACCATCATATATGCGATGTGAATGGCCAAGTATCACTATTTTGATTGGCAAGAGTTGGATATCTACAGTAATCAAAGATTCGGTGATATCTATCACGCTGGAATACCTAGTAAAAAGGTAAACGACAACTCTATGTAAACTAGCAATAGACCAATCCCTACTAACCACAAGTTATACAACACAAGTGCTGTGACAGTAATACACCGAACCATAAGAAAAACCATCGACACAGTGACACCTTTAACTATTTGATTTCCTCTGAACCTTGTAGCGGATCAACATAGAGACTTTTCATAATATTTGGGCATGGATCTTCTCCAAAAAACTTAGGAGCTACGGATATTTGCATAACTGCTATTTGATGCACCTCTGCGATGAAATTCTAAGTGTTAAGATGAGTATGTTTTCATGTCTAGTCAATCCTAGTTTGCGCCTGAAAAATGTTTAATTTGCTTGAAGTAGGATAGCAATTTCAAGTACTTCATGGAAACAATATTGATGTAAAATGCAAGATCAGAGTAAGAAAGGGTGTGCAAATATGTACCTTCTCAAAAGCATTGTATAATTTGCGAGCATGGTAACTCCTTCAAAGCTTGCACCACCATTCTGGAGTTCCAAAGCTAGGAAACTTAATCGATAAAAAGAAAAATCCCTGGGGCACACCTTGAATGAGCTTCAGGGTCTTACTGAAGCAACATCAGAAACAAAAGCTTTTAAAAGTTCTCTTGAAACAGAAACTGTCCCACTTGGATCACCACTGACCACCCCGTTCGTCAAAAACTATCCCAGCTGGTTTCAGCCATAAATGAGGAGCATGAAACCGGATACTAATAATAATATACATAGTTGATTCACAACTTCACATTTCTTGGACAAGCGATACTATCAAAGAATTTAACTGTGTTCTATCATTTATGCAAGGCCTCTCCATAATTACTTTCATTTCTTCTTATCCTATAGACCAACATCCCTACAGTAAGCAGACGTATGCGAATCTATATATGCAGGCCAACAATAACCTTTCATTTTGAAACAATCATTGTGTATTTCCTCAGAGAATATCAAAACTTTTTCACATGAGAGCTGACGGTTTATAAAAGAACGAGCAAACCATGGTCAACAGATAACACAGTGAGCAAAGCATTCTTCACTCGGATCCCTCAAGATGCTAACAACAGGGAAATATAAATGGTATACGAGGATAAGGAACGAGACCTCTATAATAGTTTTGGAAGTAGCGACTGTATACAGAGCGAATGCAACTGATCCTAGTGTTGGCTACTGATCTAAGCTTAGATGATAACATTCTTCCCCAAGAAACTTAAGATCTAACCGAATCAGAGTTAACAAAGTGGAAAACTGGTGCAACTATGGCGGTAGGCATGAAGTGGGTAAGTAACCACAATTTGTGTGCAAACCCATCCATTCTGATGGAGATGTCAAAATCCTTGCTGTCAAGGAGTATTGTTCTGCATCCAAATAGTAGGCTGCAAAAGACACCTTGTTTATTGATCCTTCCCCCCTAGAGATGGAAAAGTGCACATTGATGACAAACAATTATGTTGCTTAAAGTTAATGGCAGAATAGAAACTTGTTATCACAGAGAACTCTGTTTGAAGGTTCTTGTGAAACTTATGGATGAACGAAGACAAACTTGAGTGTGGTTTCTGGTTCAAACTATTTTCTTTTGTAATATGATAATAATGACAACACTAACATAATAAGATTTGTTGCAGTATCAGAGGAAAATATAATCTACCGATTTAGATCCCAAACTTTACCTGGAAAATAATATTTAGATGCAAGATACTACTGGGAAATCCCTTACTTTCTGCAATCATTTCACTAATACTTATTTGACTCCCATGCATAAACAAAATAAGTTACTAAAATACAGATTATATTCACTTTGAGATAAGGTCAAGTCACAAACAAAGTGCAAAGGTAACAAAGCAACATAGTTACATAGCTTAACTCTAAAATAAGAAAGTAAGAAACACTCGATGATAAAGTAACAGCAGTATTACTGATAGAATGTAATAAGTATAGATTGCATTACTCGATGATATGACAATGTCACTAGGATTTAGGTTCACACGGAGGTTACTCGTTATCTAATTTCAAAATGAATGAAGATTACCAGTTTATACTCCGACAGCTGGTTGAAAGGGTGATCACTGCTTTCTGTCCCCACAATTTCAAATCACTCCATTATCTTTGTATCTTATTCCCATAATTCTTTCAATGAAACTAAGGTGTTCTTGTGAGGGAATACTTCACGAATATATTCATTAAAATCCACAATCATTTCCGAGGTTGAAACTTCTGGGTCGTGAACGTAGATATGTTCGGGCGTGTAAGTTAAGACAGTGTAACTCTTTGTGAGCGCAAGCAATTCGCTACGATCACTGTCATAAACCCTAACCACTTGACTCCAACCCAGTGATTGATATCCCTCTCGCTCTTTCATGTCATGATTATCATCCTTCTTTTTCAATATCCACACGTCCCAAGATCCACTTAGAATCAATTTGATAACAAAATACAAACACCCATCCAAAACCCCTAGTTGATAAAAATCATCAAAATCTCTGTTTGGCAAAGCAGGTGGTGGTGAAAGATGTTTACCAAACTTTTCCTCAGCTAAATGGAAGGGAACTATCATTTTTACTTTATAGTCCATCCAATAAAGAGCTCCACTGAAATGTACACCTACTCCCCAATGTTCTCTGGTTCCTGAACTGAACTTCCCAATGTTTCTCCATCCATTTCCACTCCCTAGAGTGTATATGTAAACTTCCACAAACTTGGTCACGTACTCATCCTCGAACATTATTCTTACAATTTTGTACTCATTGGTTGAATCAACATAACCAAATCCTCTCGCCCCGTGATCCTCTCTAATTCTCTTAATTTCTGAAACCATAATGTACTCTCTTGTGAGGGGGTTACAAACAGTATAAGTGTTTTCTCTTAAATAACAGAACAAACCATTACACGACCCAAGAAATCTAGTATGCCACCCTAAGGGAAGGTTAAAATGAAGCCTTCTAATTCTTTCAACGGATCCACGATTCTCATCATTATATTCAAGATACTGAAGATTCGGATTCTTACCCCAATCAATACAAGTCAAAGCAATGAAACACATCTTACCAGAATCAGCGACAGGATGAGTGAGATGATGATCTAAATGCATCTTGGAGAATGATGTATGACGAACAAGACTTCTCCAATTTGTGGATACCAATTTGCATTCGAGCACCGATTCGGCCGGGACTCGACTTAAAATCTCTAGTTTAATCTCTTCGGGTAATAAATTGAAATACTCCATCAGATTCAAAAAACCCCTCTAGTTGAACAGAGAGGACAGATTTTAAAGAGATAATAGGGTTATTGAACTAGTGATTTTTGGGTGTAGAATAAAAAGAGTAAAAGGGGAAATGAACCGCTCTGTGACTGTGAGAGAAGAACCGAATATATAAAAGAACCTGCCCATTTTTTGACGGCCGTTTTTTCGGATTTAACGGCCAATTTTGAAAGACATTGTGGCTGCAAATTTGTCGTGACAAAAAGAATGCACATCTCTTTGGTGAAAACATCAAGAACTATTGTCGGAAGAAGGTCCATTTTGAAATAATTATCAAGAGATTTTGTTCATAAAAGTGTTCATCAACAGAGAATTTGTAATTACAACTAAATACGCACCCGCTACCAAAGGCACTCACCAAATGGGATGGGAAGACATCAAACAAAACAAAAATCAAAAGCAGAAATTTAAGAACTATGATTTTGGGCATACCAAAATCTTTCAAGGCATATTCAATAAAGACAAAAAGGTTGTGAAATAACAAAATCAGATATCTCCTTAACCCAACATATTTTAAATGGCAAATCTACCCTTTACGTATTAGTGTTAGTAATCTGGATTAGTGATTAAATATTTTGATTAGTGGTTAAGATATTTTCAGAATTATAAAGGTTGTTTAGATGAAAAAATTTGTGGGAAAAAAATCAAAGTTTTGGTTAAGAAGGAGAGAAAGAGAAGGAGAAAGTGAGAAAGTTTTATTCTTGATTCAATGGAGGATGAGGAGGGTCATAATTCATATAAAAAACCTAGAAAAATACATATCAACTACAACAATGATTCTCAAATGGCTGATTTCTTAGATTATGAGAATGATTTTACACAAACTCAAACTCAAACTCAAACACAAACTCAAGATGATGATTTTTATGAGCCAAATCCAGATGATGAGCACATATATGAGGAACCCAATGCTTCTAATACACAGGTACACTTCTATCTTATGCTCAATCTCACTTCTATAGCTACAAATTATCAAAAGTTTGGATTTTTGCTTCATGGTTCGGCGAACCAGGTTGAGGTTCGACTCACATCTATGAGCCGAATCAACCAAATGATGAACGGTTCGGCTCACTGAATCTGTTTACAGCATGCGCCGAACCTATAATTTTCAATTCTCACCCTTTTGCTACACACTATTTCGGCTTATATGAAAGTTTCATATTAAGCCGAACAACATCCTGCATAACCCGGAATAAGAAAATTAATGGTTCGGCTTATATTAATAATAGCGTATAAGCCGAAGCCTCTAAATGTTTAAGGTTCGGCACATAATTTCATTATCGTATGAGCCGAACATTAATTTGTTAATTTTTGGGTTAAAATATTGAGTGTGGTTCGGCACATATTTAGAATATCGTATAAGCCGACACCTGTAAATGTTCATGATTCGGCACATAATAGGATTATCGAATGAGCCGAACCTTGATATTATAATTATTTTCTAGTATTTAACCTTGTGATATTCTTTGTAGATCGTGGTTGAACCCATGAAAAATCAACTTGATCCAGTAGACATGATTCACGAGGATACCAAGGATCACTTCCAAAATGATTTGGTATGCAAGAACTTTTTGAGCACCTTAATGTTGTCGGAATATTCCAAAGTTTTTCTTACAAATTATTTGTTTTGGAATGAACGTAGACATGGAAAGCTAAACCCGAAGTTCTTGATTGGCTTGAGGAACATGCGATGAAGGTAAATTGTGTACTAGTTAAAGGACAACAAAGCCGATGGGATCGGTTTGAAATGATTTGTGAGCGTAGTGGAACCGGCGCTAGCAAGGTTAAAAAGGGTACCGTATATGTTGGGAAGACCGGGAGAAAGAATAGGACGAAGACCAAGAAAATAAATTGCCCTTTCAAGATCGTTTTCAACCTCAAGAATAAGACCATGAAGAAAGAAGATCAACATTGGATAATGAATAAAGATATGGATTGTCGTCATAACCACCCACGTCCCAAAGACCTTCATGGACATGCGAAAGTAGCGCGACTCAAACCCGACGAGATGCTAGAAGTGGATAAAATGACACGAGAACGTTTGGCACGTTCTAGGATTCTTAGAAAATTGAAGGCGGACAACAAGAATAACAAGTAGACCATGCAAACTATCTACAATGCAAGACAAAAGATTAGAAGACTCAATTTGCAAGGTAGGATGGTGATGCAATAAGTAATGTGGTTGGGGGTGAAGAATAACTACGCTTACCAAAAGAAGTTGGATGACTTCGGTCAAGTCACGCACCTTTTCCTTGCCCACCCGGAATGCGCCCAATTGGCTCTATGCTTCCCACATGTTATTATATTGGATTGCACGTACAAGACTAATAAATATGAGATGCCGTTGATGAACATTGTGGGGCATACTTCGACAAAGGCACCTTTCACGGAGGCTTTTTATTTCATGAAAAAAGAGAAGAAAAAGAGGGTGCTCTTCCTAAAGTGTTCGTTTCCGATCAAGATTCATCGTTGATGTATGCTATTAAGAAGGTATTTCCGGATGCATTCAATTTTCTTTGTACGTTTCACATATGGTACAATGTGAGGAAAAAATGCCAACCGATAATTCAACCACTTAAGTTTAAAGAATTAGAGAATATTGCTAGCTACCGTTGGAGACATGAGTAAAGAAAAAGAAGGAATTCTTGAAAGCATATGAACATAATGAGATGTTGTGGGCTTCTTTCCAAGGCGAATGGGAAACTTTGATATGGTCAATCACCGAGGATGTCTATGAAGAAAATTTTAAAATGCTTATTAAGCATTGGAAGACCGCCTACCCCGATGTCATTACTTACTTGGTCAAAGATGTGTTGGAACCTAATAAAGAAAGGTTAGTGAGTTGTTTCACAAATCGACACAAACACTTCGACAACCAAGCCACAAGTATGGTAGAGTCGGCTCATTATCGGTTGAAGAAGAACCTTTTTGGTTGAGTTGACACTTTTGTCACGGTTTTTGATGCAATTGATGAATATTTCAAAAGTGATGTTGTGAAAATTAAAGCCGCGTTCGAGCATGACCTTATGTTTAGACACAAGAATTATGGTACTAATTGGCTACGGGAATTAACTTATAGAGTCTCCCATCTATGCATCGACTTGTTGATGATATAAGTGGATTTGATTAAGACATTAGGCGCCACCTTAGAGGAAGAGTGTGTTTGTGCAATGAAGACATCTATGGGACTTCCATGCCGCCATGACCTACTTCGATAAAAGGATGGTATCATACCATTTGAGGATATTGATCATTTTTTGAAACAATTAAGCTTCGATCCTCTCCCAACCGAAGACGACGAGGATGATCTAGAGATATGGGACACGAAAAATGGGAAAAAATTGGCGGAGATATTTAGGAATATGTCCTGACCTCAAAAGAAGTTCCTATGGGACAACATGATGCCGGGCATGTATCCTTTCACCCAAGAAAATATTTTGGAACTGGAGAAGAGTGGACCGAAAGGTAGGAAGAGTAAGCAAATGAATAATTTTCAAACTAGACAAGCCAACAAGGAACTATTGGCTAATAAAAGGGATCCATCCGGCGTTGACTACCATGATGCAAGGTTTGAAAATTCAAAGAAAGAAATTGAGAAGTTGATTTAGGAGGAAGAAGTCAAAGTTCCAAAAAAACGAGGTCATCCGAGTATTCAAAAAGCGGAAACAAGTAACAAAGAGGTGAATGATAATGATTTTCCGTCACAAGCAAAGGATAGTAAAGAGGATGTCAATGGGAAGGCTAAGATGTATCCTTCACAAACTAAGAATCAAACTAAGATAAAGGAGAAAAGGACCGTACATGAAATTGGTAGGATGAGAGGACCCAAAAGAGATAAGCCCGGTAAGTATATGAGGCCTATCAATTTTATATACGATAACTACTTGGAAGATCTATCGCCAATAATTCATGAGCATATTATAAGATAAGTTTGCAAACTCAGAGAACTGTTCGGCTTATATGGATCAAGTATTATAAGCCGAACCAAGTAAGTACAAAGTTTCGCTTAAAAGATTTTATGGTTATAAGCCGAACCATACTCTGAACTCCCAAAAGTTACCTGGAGCAAAGTGAAGTTCCCTCCGATGTTTGTACTTGTCAACCTAGACGCGGTGGGAAGTTAGTCCAGCAGGTAAGCAACATAGTCGTTCCTCAAGCAAACTTGTTACAAGTTTGAAGCTTCTTTACCAATTGGAGATAATTAGCATTTACCTTGTTTCTGGTAGTGTCGGGAAAGATGTATCTACCAAGAGTATAAAGCAAGTAGGCAGTTCCGGTTTGCTTCACTTTGACGGGATCCATTATCAACAAACCTTGTTTTACTCTTTCCTTTGTGTGCTCAAACTCCTTTTTCAAGTTAGTCAACTTGATCTTCTTATTCTTCTTATTTCTGCCACCTGGTATGCAAACGGTATCGACATCTTTAAATGATCGACAAAACTCCAACTCAGTTTTGTGTGAACCCCAACCAAGACTTTCATGGTACAAATTGTATAGCTCATCCCAACTCATGTCATAAAAACCAGCATCCACTCTTACACCCCTTGCTTTAAAGCCTGTAATCTTACTAGCCTCATCAGGAGTGATTTCCATCTCTCCAAAAGGTAATTGAAATGTGTAAGTTTCTGGACAAAAGCGCTCGGTAAAGGAAAAGGCCGACACACTATCATATTCCTTATGTCCATAATTGATGATAGGCCGTAAAGCACTGTGTTGTACGTAAGCAATCACCTCAGGAACCTCATCATCAACACTCCATTCCGCTGCCGTCTGGTGTCTCAATACTCGGACTGCACGGTTGTGATCAGGAGTCTCATAAATTCTCTTCGCCCAAGATTCGGCATAACCAATCAACACATTTCCTCCATCTTCCGGAAGACCACGAGGAAAACCATCTGATCGAGGTGTAATTACGTCATCTTCATCAGGAATGTGTAAACTAGTGATCCGTCGATCATCATCGTCCTTCACTTTCTCGGGTTCTGCCACCTTCTTACCTTTCTTGTCTTTCTTGGGTTTTCCTTGGGATTGTGTTTCTTGATGAACTTCTTCATGTTCTTCTCGATTATCATCAACTTCTTCTTGTCTTCCAACTCTTCCTTGTTCAGCTTCTTCTTCTAAAATGTCTCCTCTACCTCCCGCTCCCAATCTTTTCTTACCTCCTCCTCGAGGATCGGGAGTTTTAGAAGTGGAAGGTGTTACCTCCATCTTCTTCCTCTTATTAGCTGCATTAGGCCTGACACAAGTATGAAAGTTAGAAGTATGATTTGAACAACAAAGGGATACAAACTATATGAAATATGGATTTGAAAAGCCAAAAACTTGTCAACCAATAAGAAGGCTCGGCTTACCCGAAATAACACATATGAGCCGAATCATGTCTTGAAATTTTTATTAGCTTACACAGAGAGTGGATCGGCTCATACCACAAAACAATTATAAGCTGATCCTATATATTCGGCTCACAACCGATACTGTCGAATAAGCCGAACCTATGATTATGAACTCAAACATGTATTCGGTGCAACATGATATCATATAAATAAGACGATCCTATACACTTGTAAAATTTATGGAATTTTACAATGATATTCGGCGCAACCCTGATATTATCGAATAAGCCGAATCTAGACTTATGAATTGAAACATTTATTCGGCGCAAAATGGTATCATACAAATAAGCCGATCCTACACATGAAGAATTCATGAATTTCAAACAACATTAATCGGCGCAAAAATAATACAACCATACAAGCCGATCCTCAGCACATGCAAAAATTCGGAAATTCAAACAACATTTATTCGGCACAAAACTAATACTACCATACAAGCCGATCCTACGCACATGCAAAATTTCTGAAATTCACAAAACATATTCGGCATAAAACTAACACCATGGAATAAGCCGATCCTAAATATAAGTATCTGTGTCATTAAGTTCGGCTCAAAACGTATTTCAGATCTACGCCGAGCCGTTCATATGCACTTTCAGGGTTCAGTTTCAAGAACAGCTCGGCGCACATCTAAGATTTGTTTTACGCCGAACCATACCCTGTAACCGCCGCAGAAACATGATTTTGACGAATTAAATCGACCAAAACAATCAAAAACATCAAATACGAGACGGGTTTGTAGAACTAACCTTCTTATTCTCATTTTCGGAGTTGGTTCTTCTTCAATCTCTTCTTCCGGTTGATTTTGTGGTTGATTTTGAGTTTGTTCTTCACTCTCTAAATCTTCTTCTTCGTCAATAGGTTGTTCAATTGATCGATTTGAACGAGATACTGCCTTACGACGACCCATTATATAGATAAGTTTAATCGTCGATTAAAGTTTCACGAATCGACGATTAAATTTCCGCGATGATACGGTGAAAAAAAAGGAAGAAGAAGAAGGGTTCGGCTGCTGTGGAGGAGGAAGAAGAAGGGTTTATAAAACTGATTTTAGGTTTATTGATTATAGGTTTTGTATTAGGGTTAGGGATAAATTAGTAATTTAAAGGATTTAAGGGCATATAGGTAATTGAACTATCCATAGGGTACCCCTTATAAGGTCACCCAAGTTAGGACTAGTGTTTTGTATGCCTAGGAAGATTTAGGTATGCCCAAAATCAGGGTTCAAATTTAACTAGTATAGTACTGTTGATATGGACATTCAAGCCCATCCAAGAAATCAGGCTTGTAACCTCCCCTCTTGCAAAACTTTGATTTGTGCAAGGATTGCGCAGATCTTACTCCGCCCTGGGATGACAAACCAAGGTAACCTCCTTAAAGAAAAAGCTGACATAACTAACTGCTTCAGAATAATATGATCATTATGTCAAAAAAATATGTTGCCACGCTCAACCTCCTGCAACTGGCACAATAAAATCTCCAGAACTTCTTCTGCTAACAAATCCATACCCAGCATAACCAGGGTTACCCCTATAGACCCCTTCACAACAGAATAAAACCTTGGGAGTTGTTGGCAGACTGATACTTCTAACCCCTCTACTCTTCATACCAAAGTACTTGGGAATCTGCAAATCATATGGCACATTCCACATAGTGAGTTCCATGACTTGACAAAATCTAGAGAAAACTTCTACACCACTATTTGTTTCTTAACAACTAACATTGCGCAACTTATCTTGCTGCACATATATTGTGTGACAGCTTGTTCAAAGCATGACTGTTAAAGAAGCATTTAGGAGTGAGATATATGATAATATGTTTATGTAAAATTGATTAAACATTTCTAGGTGTTAAAATCAACATGACATCCCTAGTTTTAGCAACATAAATGGTACAGAAGCATAAGGAACTAGAAATCCGTAACAGTTGTAGCAATAGTGGCTGTTTACAGAGCTAATGCGCCCGACTTGTGTTTGCTACAGATCCAAGCTTAGATGATGCCATTGTTAACAGACTCAGACATCCCCAAACACTCATGTTACGAAATGGTGCATCTTGAGATCTAACTGAATTAGAATTAAACAAATAGAAAATCGACACAATTGCAGAAGTAGGTATGAAGTTTGTAACCAAAATTTAAGTGCAAGCTCGTCAAAATCCTTGTTATTTCATAGCCACAGGTCCCAACATTACCTTCCATTGGCAAATATATTAAAAAAAAAAAAACACTCATCCAAGACCCATAATTTATAACAATCTAAAGAATAACTGTTAGACAAAAGAGGTGGCGAAATATGTTCAATAATGAAATGTATATTGACAAGCCGCCAAAAAGTAAAATAAGGATCGCCTGTCTTCCTCAACTGACAAGGTGAGTTATTTTTGCACCTTCCCTCACAAAAAGTATCACCTAAATGATGTCCAAAAAATAACAGTTGAATCCAGTCTACATACAGTGACAGCAGTGACAGGAAAATTATGTTTTAAACCTTTTTCGTCCAAGAATATAGGATACCCAATTATGTCAAGCCCATCCAATATGAGCACATCAGAACAAGACCAACTTGTGATAAATAATTCTACAACAATAAAAGGGATTTCAACCATCATATCTGCAATTTGAAATGGCGATCAATGTACTGGACGGCAAGACTCAGGTAATCAAAGACTCGGTGATAACTATTCCGCTGGAATACCTAGTAAAGAGGTAAATGCTAATGATAACTCTATGTAAACTATCCGTCTTTACGTTGTATGAATAAACTAGTCCCTACTAATCACAAGTTTAAACAACACAAATGTTGTGACAGAACTACAACAAAGTATAAGAACAAACCTTGAAAACATGACACCTTTAATTATTTGATTTCCTCCTAACCTTGTAGAGGAACAACTAAGAGAGTTTCAATAATATTTGGACATGGATCTGCTCCAAAAAGCTTAGGATCTACGGATATTATGCATAACTGCAATGCAATGCACCTCTAAGGTAAAATTTTAAATGTTACAGAGAAGAGTATGCGGCAACACTGTAGGCCTAAAAGTTGTGTAGCTTACTTGAATTGTAAAAAAATGGAGTTTAAATATGTACCTTTTCATAAGCAATGTACGAATTGTGAGCAAGGTGACTCCTCCTATAAAGCTTACTTAACCACCTTCTGGAGTTCCAAAGCTACCAAACTTAATCGATAAAAGTTTTTGCCCTGGGGCTCGATTTAAATGAGCTTTGGGTCTTAATGAAGCAGCATCGGCACAAACGCTACTAAAAGTTCTCTTGAGAAAAGATGTCCCACTTGGATCACCATTTCCCATCCCATTATTCAAAAACTAATACAAAATTTCCGGCTGGTTTAAGCCAAAACTGAAGAGCATGAAACTTAGTCGATTCACATCTCTTGTATAATCAATGCTATCGAAGTATTTAAGTGTGTTCTATTATCGAGGCGTCTCTACAATTACTTTCATTTCGTCACATCATGTAGACCAACATTAGTACAGTTAGCAGAAGTACGAGAACATTTATATGCATGCGTGATTTTGAAACAATCATTGTGTTTTTCTCAGAGAATTTCAAAAGCTTTTTCACATGTGAGCTAAGCATTCTTCATTCAGATTTCTCAAGACGCTAACAATGCAGAAAACATAAATGGTATACAAGGATAAGCAACGAGACGTCTGTAATAGTTATATAAGTAGTGACTGTTTACAGGGTGAATGCAACTGAGCCAGTATTGTCTACTGATCTAAGCTTCGATGATAACGTTATTCCCCAAAAACTCTTGTATTAATAAATGATGCAACTTGAGATCTAATCAAATCAAAGTAACCAAGTAAAAATCCATTCTGATACAACTTGAGATCTAATAAATGATACAACTGTGGAGGTAGCCACGAGGTGTGTAACCCCTGCGACTACCATTTTTCTAGTAGCACACTCAAATGAACAAGATCATAGGATCTTGATTTAAATCATAAAACAGCAAGTAAGAGGTAAATATAAACAAATAAATAACTAGAGATTCACACAACAATAATTAACGTGGTTCGACATCGGAGTGTCTACATCCACGGGAGGGGCAAAGAAAGTTTTATTATGGTTTTTGATGTGTTACAAGGTTGATGAACCCCATTAAATATGATGAAGTTCAATGAGAATTCCTAGTAATGAAGGTAAAACGAAGGTGTTACGAAGATATTACGAAAATATTATGAAGGTATTCCGAAGATAGAAAGAAGGTAGTAATACTGCCCAGCTACTATTCTCTGTTTTCAGAGGTAGTGAGTTTCTTACTCTTCCCTCTTTTTCTCTCCAAAAGTCCCACGTTCTCTTCCCTATATTCCCCTCTTTATAGGAAAAAGGGATACTATTTACAAAAGTGACATTAGCTTAGTTTGTAAGAAGACTTAGGATTGATTCGGTGTATGATGTTGTATCCTCATATCCAGTTGCAGCTTCTAATCACCCTCCATGTGTCAATATATTTTAGGTGTATACAGTTTGCCCCTTTTCTTGAGGGTTGTTGGTGAACAATCCTTAAGAAAAATCATTTCCACCTTGTTTGTCATTATATTGGTGTTGTTTCTTTCAAGTGCTTCATGTCGAGAAGATTTTGAGCTCTTTGTGGAAGAATTCCCATAAAGAATACATTACGGCAAAGTATTAATACTTGCCCCTATTCTTTAATGGAATTCAGAAACATTCCTTGATTATCCTTGCTTCCCGTTGAGGATTTTATGCTCCATTCTGAGTTATCTATCCTTCATTGTTCAATGCTTGTTTGCCTACTGGCAACATGGAGTCCTCTGCACGAATGTCTTTGTTGGAGCACTTAGAATTAAGCTTTGAGTACTTCGGCAACTAAGATTCTTCAAGATTTGAGTACTTCGGCATCTCTTTTAGTAACTAGAAAGTCTCTTCAATGAGAATGAAGTCCAGCGAAGGAATTGAGTGAAGATAGGGAACGGAGGCTCTTCAACCTTTCTCCTCTGCCATATAAAAACGAAGATAGAGAACGAAGGCTCTTCAACCTTTCGCCTCTGCCCTATAAAAACGAAGATAGAGAACGAAGGCTCTTCAACCTTTCGCCTCTATCATATGAAAACAAAGATAGAGAAACGAATGTTCTTTAATCTTTTGTCTCTCCCCCACAAAAGCGAAGATAGAGAAACGAAGGTTCTTTAACCTTTTGTCTCTGCCCCACAAAAGCGAAGATAAAGAAACAAAGGTTCATTAACCCTTTGTCTCTATCATATGAAAACGAAGATAGAGAACGAAGGTTCTTTAACCTTTTGTCTCTGCCCCACAAAAGCGAAGATATAGAAACGAAGGTTCTTTAACCTTTTATCTCTATCATATGAAAACGAAGATAGAGAACGAAGGTTCTTTAACCTTTCCTTCCTTATCTTCCCCACAAAAGCGAAGATAGAGAAACGAAGGTTCTTTAACCTTTTGTCTCTATCATATAAAAACGAAGATAGAGAACGAAGGTTTTTTAACCTTTTGTCTCTGCCCCACAAAAGCGAAGATAGAGAAACGAAGGTTCTTTAACCTTTTCTCTATCATATGAAAACGAAGATTGAGAATGAAGGTTCTTTAACCTTTTGTATCTATCATATGAAAACGAAGATAGAGAACGAAGGTTCTTTAACCTTTCCTTCCTTATCTTCCCCACAAAAGCGAAGATAGATAAACGAAGGTTCTTTAACCTTTTGTCTCTATCATATGAAAACGAAGATAGAGAACGAAGGTTCTTTAGCCTTTTGTCTCTTCCCCACAAAAGCGAAGATAGAGAAACAAAGGTTCTTTAACCATTTGTCTCTATCATATGAAAACGAAGATAGAGAACGAAGGTTCATTAACCTTTTGTCTCTATCATATGAAAATGAAGATAGAGAACGAAGGTTCTTTAACCTTTCCTTCCTTATCTTCCCCACAAAAGCGAAGATAGAGAAACGAAGGTTCTTTAAAGTTTTGTCTCTATCATATGAAAACGAAGATAGAGAACGAAGGTTCTTTAGCCTTTTGTCTCTGCCCCACAAAAGCGAAGATAGAGAAATGAAGGTTCTTTAACCTTTTGTGTCTATCATATGAAAATGAAGATAGAGAACGAAGGTTCTTTAACCTTTTGTCTCTTCCCCACAAAAGCGAAGATAGAGAAACAAAGGTTCTTTAACTTTTTGTCTCTATCATATGAAAACGAAGATAGAGAACGAAGGTTCTTTAACCTTTCCTTCCTTATCTTCCCCTCTTTATAGGGTAAAGGGATATCAACTTTTCTGACTTCACCTCCCGACATTTAATAATTCATAAAAACTAGGTAGCAGGATAAGATAGTATTTTTTGACAAGATAAAGACATAAAGTAGACAAGATTAGGACATAAAGTAGACAAGATAAGGTAGTACTTTTTGACAAGATAAAGACATAAAGTAGACAAGATAAGGTATTCTGATTAATAATCTGACATCTGACAAGTTTTGAAAGAGAAAATAATAAGAAGTTTTTTAATCAAAACTTTTTGTAATCTGTGATCTGAAAAGCACTTTCTCTTTTTGAATTATTTGGGGTTAAACACTACTAAGTTGAAATTAATCTTTACTAAAAAGTGAATTTTACCCTTTAGTTTTAGATCTGAACGAAGGATAGTGAAGGACAATTACCAGGAGAAATAAAAAAGAATGATTCATGGGAATATTTATGAACAAGTTTTAAGCGTTCAACACATCAGATGCTTAAAAGATAATAATTTTCAAGTAAGGAAGAGTATTGGGTTACAAACCAACCGATCATGCTTGAAGTTACCTATCTAAACAGAAAACAAGTTCAAAAATCACGGTTACATTGAAACGTTTTTGAAAGGCTGCAATAATACCCATTTTATAGTGCGCTGGCAAAAATAAAACAAGGGGAAAGATTAAGTAAAGAAGAGTCCTTACAGGACTCTTAAGGAAATGAAAAGAGCTTAAAATGAAAACGCTATGCATGGTATTTTAAAACTCAATACCGAAGCTTCATGAAAGCTTAAAATTTGACTAGATTTAGAATTGGTTTATTGGCCCATTTTTGCAATTGAAGATGTAAACATTTGCAAAAGTTTGTACCAGGCTATAATAAGTTATGAAATGAAAGCTTCAGTGTATCTCAATTTTAAATAAATGTTTTCTGTATTAAACAATAAGATGAAATGATGGATGAGTAATAAGTATTTGTTAAATAAACTCAAAATTCTTATATTAAGCTATAACAAACATTAAGTGTCTGTATGGTTGTTCTTGCCCCCGCATTGAGAATATTTATGAATTCATCATCAGTGAGAACGGTGAGTGTTTGAGACCATAGTGTCACGAAGGGATTACCTTGTGCTATGTTTGGGACTTGTCACCCCGTTGGCCAATCCCGAGCCAGGGGATTACCAAACGGTGGGGGTCTAAGAAAGTCCCGGAGACGTGGTGTAAAACTGAATGTTTTGCAAACGCCCGTTCCGCTGAGCTTCCAAAGGCATGTCATGTTGGGTATCTCTTTCTGTTGGATGCCTTCCCCCTGGTCATACACTCATATATTCTTACAGGGGAGTCCGGAGAGATTGCACACAAGTGCTTTCCCCAGTACGATGATATGAGACCGATGATGCTTGCCCCGATTCACCGTTTTTTTTGGAAAGTATGCGTTATTCAGCATGTATGAAATGTAATGAATTTTGAAAAACGTATGAAATATTCTCATAGAAAGTAATTTTCTGTAGTTAGAATGTATGAAATGAAAATACGAAGTATTATGAAAGTGTATTTGTATGCATTTCAAAAACGTAGGGAGTATAGTATTTGCAAACTCTATATGCCCCCTTTTGGTTTCAGAAGCTGGTTGACGAAGCTTCTGAAAGTAAAATTAGTCGCCCGCTCCTGCCAATGGTTGACAAGGCTTATGCTATATGTGTACCTCTTATGTTCGGGATTGGGACAATAGTCATCTTCCCGCTGCTGGGGTGTGTGGATATGTATCTCTGTATACAAATTTGGCATTGTTGGGCTTGAACTGCATCATTCAATTATTCCGGAACTGAACTTTGTAACGGTTAATGGTGGTGCGCGTATGATTGTAGAAGTATATGAAGGATATCATCAATGGTTATCCTTGGTGTCATCAATGAAGTATATCATCAATGAAGGATAACCATTGGTGTCCATGAAGTAATCAATGGTCCAAGAATGGAAGTATAAGAAAAATTACGAAGTAATCAATGGTCACCAATGAAGGATAACCACTGGTATATGTTCTTCGATCAGAGGCATGGAGAATGAGAAATACGAGGTGCCGATTTTGCATCATCGTATGGCTTTTCACCATCATCGTATGACCTTGCCCTTATTCTTGTGTAATCATCCCCGGATTTGATGTCATCGGAGCATGACCATAGTGGGAAAACTTAGGCTCATTGTCTTCGTTGTCATCAAAAAAGGACCACGTCTTTGAGCTTTACTTTGATCTTCGGTATGTCTCGGAATTTGTACCATGGGATTTGTACTAGAATAGATATAATCATCGTCATCTGAATTTGTACCATCGTATTCCTCAGTTTTGCAACCTCGGATTTTGGATCAGCGTAATTAGGATTGAGCTGTCATCGATGATGGTATTTTCAATGATGTTGTAGTAAAGAGTTCGTTGAGGCTTGTGAAGGAAATGAATTCTAGACTTAATAGAACTTAAAAATATAGAAAACTTAACTCAAAATTGATTTAAAGTGATAGGAAAATAACCAAGACACTAGAATCCACTATTACACATGAATGATGTCAAATATTTTATAACTCTAATTATCCTTTTAATCCTTTATTTCTTAATCCACAAATAATCAAACATATTCTCAAAAATTAATTGTATCCCCTAAGCATATATTATCTAACCAAAGCATAACCTATCTAATTGAATCACAACTAATGAATAAAATTATGTAAACTTTTAAGAACTCTGCAAAAGCAGTGATTGAGTGAATTATAATTAAATATTAGAGAAAATGAAATAGATACCCATTGTTCATGTGTGAATAGCTTCATCCATTTCCTTAGTTACGAGAGAATTAGCCGCTCATCATGTTGGAAACACGCTCAAAAGTTGATTTCATTTATGCTCAAAGGGTTACAAATGATGAATAAGGGAGAATTATAATAAAAATCGGGTTTGCAACGCTTATAACTGTTGCAAAAACCGTTCCAAAGAGTCGTTACTGTTGCTGTTGCGTTTTTAAAGTCTGCCTGTAAACTGCGACCCACAGAATGAGTTGCTGTCACTGTTCAAAAACGACTGCTGGTGCAGGTTCGTTCTTCGTGTTCTTCAGTTTTGCAGCAGCATAAATGGCAGCTCTGCAAATTTGATTTTTCGCTCTGTGGTGCTCTTTTTCTCTCCCAATCTCCCCGTCTCCCTTCTCTATGATCCCCTCACCCTATATATACTCAACAACAGCAAAATATCACGCCATAACTCTCACAAATTCTCATTAAACTCGGCAGTGAAGAAAAATATTCTGGGAATATTTTCTTCCCTGTTTTAGCTTCTCACGTGTTTCTACAGCTGCAAAATCTCCTCATTTATCTTCTTCACGGTCTAGAGTGTTGCTAGAGTCATCATACACGAGCAGAACACGCATAAATCTTCCAAAACCCGTGAACTATTCTTCTCATGCACGGGCTGCCTTGATTCCTTGTCACGGATTTTCCAGCCAAATTTGATCGAAATAAACACCCATACCAGCTCTTTTATGACATATGACAACTACCCATGAAGTTTCAGCCCTTTAGTCCACCTAGAACATCTTCAAATTTCGATCGAAACATTCTCAGAGAGCTGCCACATTTTTCCCGCCAATTTTTAAGTTTCAAATGAAGAAGATGGTGTCCCCCTAACCAGCTGTGGGGTGCGAATAGCAGCTGCCTTTTTGGGGGTGTCCCTTAGTAATTGAGGTGCCCCTTAACCAAATCTGGGCTCCGTATAGCAAGTGTCCTCCGGGGGTGTTCCGAGTGATTTTTCGAGCCGATTTTTCCAAAAATACCTAAAAATACACAAAACACCATAATAAGGACGAAAACGAGTACCAACAATACGAAACATTGAGGACAAATTAAACACATAAATGCGTCTATCAAATACCCCCAAACTTATTATTTGCTAGTCCTCGAGCAAAACTAATAAAAAATAAAACCGAGTTAATCTCGGGAGGGTTTACCAGAGGTGAACCCACAAAACCATGACTTCTAATTGGCCACAAGTATCCAAAGAGTTATGAGGACATACATATTCTCAACCTATCTCCAAGTAACTAGAATGCCAGAGAAATTAAAGGCGTGAGCTCTAAAACTGACTGAACAAAAGGGGAGGCACATCCGCAACACTGCTAGATAAAGACATATCCGCTACACAGCTAGATAAACATTGTAAGATGTGTCCGCTGCTTTATAGCTGGATCAGATTAGGAGAGAGATAAAGATGAGAGGGACATCTGCTACACAGCTGGACTAATTACGTGTGATGAGTTAAACCAGTGCTAGAAAGATCTTGTGCCAGATTGAAAGCGGACTAACAAAGCAACCAAATGTATCTTTGTTCGACTCTCTCATAGTGCTCAGTAGAAACAACGTCTTCTTCGGTCTTCAACTGTTGATGATAAACTATCGAACCTCATAGAACCTTGACAATTAACTCTTCTCTTCGATTTCTTGCTTGACTTATAAACTTCTACTTCCCTTTGGCCTTATTGAACAAAACGTAACGACGATTTTTTTCATTTTTTTTTTTTTTGGAAACAAAAATTTCAAGACAACAATTTACATGGCCATGAGATAAGCACTTTCAAAACTTGGATCTTCGCAACTTGTGATGTCTTGGTATCATGGATTCTAACAACTTATATCATTTGCTCTTATAACTTCAACTTTGATTTTTGAATTATTCTTTTCTATTGTTGCTTCTAAACCTAAAACGTCTTCAAATTTCTTCATAGATTTTGATGTCGCTCCGCTTGTTGATGATGATAAGTTTCTACTGAGAGAGAGTCGCAATCCAGTAACTAAGACTACATTGTGAGGTTGCTTTGTCTTTCTGATATTTCCTGACCTACCTGCCTTTCCATCATGTATGGTTAGGTCCATCACGGTTACCCTCTAAAAGGAACAAGTTCTCTCCTGAATTTCAAGGATCTCAATGTCTTTTTCTCTAATGTCTCAAAAGGTTTTTATCCCTAGCATTCCAATTTCTATCTTTTCAGTGAGAAACAGTATGTAAACTTAGCTAACCGGGTACCATGTGACGCTAGAAGTTTCAAAAGTGCAACTAAAAAGTTCTTCCCCACCCCCAAACTTAAATCTAACATTGTCCTCAATGTTTCTAATGAAAGAGCAATACCAAAAAGTAAAGTATCATGAGGAATCAGTAAAGAGAGAAGTCGGAAAGATAGTACCTGGGTGAAGAGAGAAATCAAAAACTAATATACAACATACAATCGCCTCGATGGTCAATCAAGGGTAAACAGGGTCCTCCAGAGGGACCTCCTCAACATCACCTGTTGGAAAGGGCTCTAAAAAGGGTTCCAATCTCTGAACGTTAACCTTCGAAGAACTACTACCATCCGGTGTCTCGATCTCAACAGCTCCATGAGGAAAGACAGTGCGAACAATAAAAGGACCCGTCCACCGAGAACGTAACTTCCCAGGGAAAAGATGCAAGTGGGTATCATACAGAAGAACTTTTTGACCTGGAGAAAATGACTTCCTTAAAATATTTCTATCATGCACAAGTTTCATTTTGTTCTTATAATCCTTCGCACTATCGTAAGCATCAATACAAATCTCGTCCAACTCATTGAGCTGGAGTTTCCTATGGGCTCCTGCCTTGTCAACAGAAAAGTTTAGCTGCTTAACAGCCCAATAAGCTCTATGTTCTAACTCGACAGGTAAATGACATTCCTTGCCATACACAAGCCGATAATGCGACATTCCAATGGGGGTCTTAAACGCAGTACGGTAAGCCCATAAGGAATCAGTAAGCCTAGACGACCAGTCTTTCCGATTAGGATTAACTATTTTCTCTAATATACGTTTTATCTCCCTATTGGAAACCTCAACCTGACCACTAGTATGTGGATGATACGGGGTAACTACCTTATGTGGAATACCATATTTCTTCATCAAAAGCCTAAAAGTTCCATTACAAAAGTGCGACCCACCATCACTAATTATAGCTCGCGGTGTACCAAAACGTGTAAGAATATTATTTTTCAAGAAATCAATCACAACCCTATGGTCATTGGTTTTACACGCAACCGCCTCAATCCACTTAGAGACATAGTCAACAACGACAAGGATGTATAGGTTACCAAAAGAATTAGGAAACGGATCCATAAAGTCAATACCCCACACATCAAAGACCCCGACAATTAAAATAGGGTTCAAGGGCATCATGTTCTTACGGGAAATGGTTCCTAATTTCTGGCAAAGTTTACAAGTAACACAGTAACTGTGGGAGTCTTTAAACAATGTAGGCCAATAGAATACACACTGCAATATCTTAGCAGCGGTCTTCTTAGTACTAAAGTGACCCCCACACGCTTGATCATGACAAAAGGAAATAATACTGGACTGGCCACTCTCAGGTATACATCTCCTAATAATCTGGTCTGGAAAATACTTAAACAAATAAGGATCATCCCAAAAGAAGTGCTTAACCTCAGGTAAAAATCTAGAACGCTCTTGTTTACCCCAATGTTGGGGAATTCGACCAGTAACAAGATAGTTCACTATATTCGCATACCAAGGTAATTGGGTAACAAAGAACAATCGTTCATCAGGAAAGCTGTCCCTTATAGGAAGGGAATCATTAAGGGTATCAACAACAAGTCTAGAAAAGTGGTCTGCTACTACATTTTCTGCACCCTTTTTGTCTCTAATGTCCGGAGAAAACTCTTGTAACAACAGGATCCACCTAATCAATCTAGGTTTCGTATCCTTCTTAGACAAAAGATATTTCAAAGCAGCATGATCAGTATATATTACGATCTTAGAACCTAAGAGATAGGGTCTAAACTTGTCTAAGGCAAACACAATGGCTAACAGTTCCTTCTCCGTAGTGGTATAGTTCAACTGGGCATCATTCAGAGTTTTGCTAGCATAGTAAATTACATGAAGTAACTTGTTTTCTCGCTGACCTAGCACAATACCAATAGCATAATCTGAAGCATCACACATGATTTCAAAGGGTAGGTTCCAGTTGGGTGCCTGGACTATGGAGGCGGTAGTGAGTAAAGTTTTAAGCTTCTCGAAAGCCTCTAAACAAGCATCATCAAAGACAAACTTAACATCTTTTGCAAGAAAATTGCAAAGAGGTCTAGAAATCAAGCTAAAATCCTTAATGAATCGACGATAAAAACAAACATGCCATAAGAATGACCTAATACCTTTTACGTTTTTTGGGACCGGTAAAGTTTTAATAAGGTCAACTTTGGCTCTTTCTACCTCTATACTCTTTGAAGATACGATATGCCCTAGAACAATTACTGAACGAACCATGAAGTGACATTTCTCCCAATTAAGCACTAAACTCTTTTCCTTACACCTAGTCAAAACTAATGACAAATGATGCAAGTACTCATCGAAAGACGAACCAAACACTGAAAAATCATCCATAAAGACCTCTAAGAACCGTTCTACCATGTCAGAAAATATACTCATCATACAACGCTGAAAGGTCGCAGGGGCATTACATAGGCCGAAAGGGATGCGTCTATACGCAAAGGTACCAAAGGGATAGGTAAAAGTGGTTTTCTCTTGGTCTTCTGGGGCAATAGGAACCTGATTATAACCGAAGTATCCATCTAAAAAGCAATAATGGCTACGTCCAGCTAATCTCTTTAGCATTTGGTCGATGAAGGGAAGGGGAAAGTGGTCCTTCCTAGTGACCTTGTTCAATTCTATATTCAATACAGACACGCCGACTCGTGGTCATTCGGGTTGGGATTAACTCATTGTTATCATTCTGGACTACAGTAATACCGGATTTCTTGGGAATAACCTGAACGGGGATGACCCACTTATTGTCTGAAATGGGGTAGATAATGCCTGCATCTAACATCTTCAGAACCTCGGTTCGAACAACTTCTTTCATATTAGGGTTCAATCGACGTTGCATCTCCTTAGAAGGTTTGGTGTCACTCTCTAAATGGATATGATGTATACAATCAATAGGACTTATACCCTTAATGTCTGCTATAGTCCACCCTAAAGCTTCCTTGTTATTCTGAAGGACAGTCACTAGCCTACTTTCCTGATCACTATCCAAGTTGGATGCTATAATCACATGTAAAGTTTCAGAGGGGCCTAAAAACACATACTTCAGGGTATCTGGTAATGGTTTAAGGTCCAACTTGGGAGGCTTTTCCAACGAAGGAACTAGGGTAGACTCGGGAACGGGTAAAGGTTCGAACTTAGGTTTCCATCCATTACTAGTGTCTAACAAAGGGGTTGAATCTAACAAAGCATTCACCTCATTAATCACATCATCATCATCAAAATCAATCCCAAAGTGAGCTAGGCATTTATCTAATGGATCTTCTATCAAAGTGTTTGGTAATGACTCCTCTACTAAGGTGCCTATCATGTTCACCTCTTCTACGCTCGAGTCTTCCAGTTCCTGGGGTAGCTTACTAATGTGAAAGATGTTCAGCTCAATAGTCATATTACCGAAAGACAAATTCATAATACCAGTTCGACAGTTAATGATCGCATTGGATGTTTCTAAAAATGGGCGACCTAAAATCACCGGTATCTGGTTCACTGGGTCAGGGACAGGTTGGGTATCTAGGATAACAAAATCCACTAGATAAATAAACTTTTCGATCTCAATAAGAACATCCTCGATCACACCATGAGGAATTTTGACGGACCTATCAGCTAACTGGAGTGTCATCTGGGTAGGTTTCATCTCACCAAGTCCTAGCTTAAGGTACACATGGTATGGAAGTAAATTCACACTGGCTCCTAAGTCAAGCAAAGCTTTCTCAACACGGTGTTTACATATTGTGCAAGAAATGGTAAGGGACCCTGGGTCTTTATACTTAGGAGTAGTGGTATTCTGAATAATGGAACTCACGTGACTAGCTAGGAAGGCTTTCTTTTGGAAACTAAGCTTACGCTTTCGTGTACACAAGTCCTTAAGGAACTTGGCATAAGCCGGAATCTGCTTAATCGCATCCAACAATGGTAGGTTTATAGTAACCTGCTTATAAACCTCTAATATATCATTAAAGTTGGACTCCCTCTTAGTCGGAACTAGTGGTGGCTCTCTAAAAGAGTCACAAACTATACCTGCAAGTGCACAGGGTCTAGTGTATAGAACAGGGCAAGCAGGGTCGAACCACAGAGACTTGGGTGTGTATTGAAGCTACAATTTAACTACTACTGATTCAAATTGAGAGTAACCAAAAGGGGGAGTTTGTGTCGATACGACAAAGACGATGATAGTGACTGAAATAACAAAAGCGAAAGCAAAGAGTAACCTACAAGCAGATAGATAAGGTGCTGGGGAAGTCGAATCCACCGCTTAACCTATACTAAGTCAATTCAATCCCAATGATGTTCTTGTCCCTTGTATAGATATCAGTGAGCTTCTAGGCTCAACTGACTAACTAGATGGCAGTGGAGGTTCTATGCCTGCTGCTCATCAAAGGGTGGTTTCAGGAGGAAGGTTTAGTATCACTAAGATAACTATCTAATCCTAGTATTAGCTGCCCTTCTCACAAAACAACTAACCACAGATCAATTACTTAGGTGAGTAAACAATCCTAAGGGATATCCTTATCACAGCTAAAATATCAATCCTAAGCACTAAATGTCTGACTAAAGCACAATTAGTCAGAGAATTTGACAATATCAATAAGGTATGAGCTGCAGCACAATCACACAGTGGTGTTCTAACTACAATGCATACATGACATGCACTGTGAGAGCAAAATGTAAAGTGCACAAGATAATTTATCCACAACATTATAGCACAACAAGACCAATATCAGAACTTAAATGAAACTTAGCAATAGATTAAAGGTTTCATCTAAACCCTAACTATGAAATTAGAACATCATCATGAAGATAAAATCAAACATGAACTACTGCTTGGTGCACCGGCTAATCCGGGCATGGTTACAACACAAACCATATCATCCTATTTATACCCAATTTACACAATTCTAGTTCATACACACAATTCCCAAAAATCCCCAAATTTAACAGTGAATTAGGGCTATGAAATTTACCTACTTTGATGGGTCAAATCTTACCCACAATGTCGACCCAATCTTCCTCTGACTCTCCTGCTCCATTCCCATGTGTCAATTGCTACTCTAGACTCGCCTAATCGATTGATTTTTCTTCTAGGGTTTCAGAGAAAAGTGAGAAGAAATATCAATCAAATAGGGGGCTAGAAAGAGGGGGGCATGATGGGTTTTGCTTTTATGGAAAAGGTAGAGTGGTTTGGTGGTGTTTGGTGGCGTCAGGGAGTGGTGGCGATGATGGAGAAGGTGGTGACAGTGGAGTAGTGGTTCTGCAGAAGTGAGGTGGGGGAAGATGGGTTCGATGGGAAAGAAGGAAGGGTGCGTTTGGTTTGGTAGGGGAAGGTGTTAGGTGCTCGTGTGTTCGGCGAGTTCAGCAATTGTTGATGAACAGCGAGGATGCGACGTTGGATGCGAAGATGATGGATCGATCTAACGGCGAGACATAAGGAAGCGAGGAGCGACCGTTGGATGCGGAAGTACAACGAAACTGACGGCTCAAGATGGAGTTAGGTGCTGTAGTGTTTGACAGGAGCTTCAGACTTTGATGTACTGGTGATGCTGCGACCATAGGATGCTGAGATGATCCAATCTGACGGCTAGAAAAGGAAACGGGTATGGATATAGGAAATGGATTTGGGTGAGGGTTTTGGGCCTTGGGTATGCCAAGCCCATATCTTCTTTAAGAACAATTATTCCTCTTCAAGCCCACTTCTAGCCTTTTGGTCTTGTGCACAACATTCTTCGCGGCTTCCTTGCGTGATTCCTCCCGGCTTTTCACTACTTTTCTGCTCTTTTCCGCTCCGCAATTCATCTAACTTTATTTGTTACCTAAAAATACAAAATTAATGAAGAAAAATATTTATTCTTGAAAACAATGAAAATACAGAATATGGGATAAAATGTAGAATTAACGCACAAAAGATGAGTTAAATGCCAAGAATAATATATAGAAATATGCACTTTTTAGCACTCATCAAATACCCCCAAACCTGAATTTTACTTGTCCTCAAGTAAAACAAAACTAAGGAAATCCTACCTATACCACTGTCGCTGGTCTCTCGAATGCATTTAGCGTATGCACTAAGCCTTTTAAACCACTAAGTGTCCCTAGTGGACGAGTGAAGTCTCGTGAAGGTTTACCAGAGGTGTGCCTACAAAACCTAAGGACAAAATATGAGCTCAGATTCCATCAAACGTGACATGTGCAAAACAGTTAAAGCTCACAGCAAAATGGAGATGTCAATCTAGCTATCGAAGGCACAATCCTAGCACTGATAACAAAAAAAGACATGTGATAAGAGTGTAAAGTGTATCTACACATGTGTAAAGAAAGATCTGAAGTCATGACTACTAATCACCAAGAGATAGTTTCTCAGGCTAAGAACTGAGGTCGAAATCTAGCTAGCTGTCCGGACTTTACGAGAATTGTGAATGAGTTGGAGGTATTTCACAATTACACGCGTTGTACATCAATGGCATACACCCTCCTTGCTTATTACAATGAAACAACAAAATGACTATTTACATGACTCTTATTTACATTGACTA
>NC_039358.1:218331217-218347187 GCF_003573695.1 Papaver somniferum
TTTTTTTTTTACGGTAAGCAAGTACTTGTTCTAGGTCGTGAAACCCCAACATCATAACTCTGTTCCGTAACTTTCACCATCACAACAACCACTTAGATTCCCCTTCTATGCAGTAAGACCCATAAACTCTTCCTTGTTCTTCTCAGCATCATCACCAAAACCGCTGTGATCACCGGCAATCACCGAGGCACAACATCACCTCATTATCACTGCCAAAGGCAACAAACTTCATCTCCGGTCATCGTCATTGCTGGATTGATGCCATCGTAAGAACCTCTAAAACCTACACCCATCTGTCCGTTGATAACCACCATTAACGGCAGCATGATTAATCATTGATCGTTCTTCACCATTATCAACAGCAACGTTTTCCACCCAAGTTATCATCTTGATCCACAGACTTTTCCACGTCCGAACAACAACCAGTATCCGCACTTGAGTATTCTCCATCTTCATCATTAATCAACTCTAATCCGCATTCAACAGCGAGTCTTCTACATCTCTGTTCTCGTGTTCACCCGTGACAAGAAACTGGCAGTCAACTCTCGACAGCCAACACGAACTCACCAATTCTTCTTTGTTTGCTCCGTACTCTAACCAAACTGGAACTCAGATTCATCGATCAACCGCCAATCTTCCAAGAAAAATAACTGGCAGCAGATCCTATTACGACATCCATCCTCACTGCATCACTGCTTTTGACAAATCTAACAGCGACCAAAACTTGTTCTCCAATCCAACAAGTTACGAACAGTAACCTAGCTTTCATGACAGCATCTTCCTTCCTTTGAAAAACAGCAACATGGCTTGACAGGCAACGGGTTTTGGAGCAGCAACATACCTTACGTCTTCTTAATTTCAAGCAAAACCAAACACCAGTTTAATTATCATTAGAACTTTGCGCCGTTTTTTTTTTTTTTTTTTTTTTTTTAACCCTAAACGGAAAAACTCTTCTAACTGTTTTTAAACCTTTCTTCATCTCATCTCTCTTCCTCTCACCTTGCTCTGATACCATGTTAAGGATCGAGCAAGAGAGAGGAGAACATAAACGCGGAAGCATAAAAGACTACATTGATAATAATTCGGTGTATCAACTTTCATGGCTCAACAGCCTATTTATATTGTTCACAAACTTGACGACCACTCAAGGTACTTTCCTAACTAAGATCAAACTCTAAACATAAACACTTTCCTAATATAACTCTCACAACTTAATGTGCATATCTCCTAAATATAGACTCTCATATATTATTTCCTAATACATGGAATGCAATGGAGGAAACTCTAATGCCGTCCAGGCAAGAATCAGATATTTCAAGGCTTACTGCAGTCAACTTGGTGTGGCACCAGGGGCTCATCTTGCTTGCTAAAAACTTATGCTTTCATCATATTTTCTAAGTATGTAATGAGGCTCAATAGTGATGACTTAAAATAAAGAGCATATATGAATATCCATAAGCCAAGTTAATAAATGAATTTTATTTTGCCAAGCTTTATAACGGTTCTTTCACTTTTGTGAATTTGAAGTTGAGAGCAAATTAGTAACTGCGTAAGGGGCACTAAAGTATAAGACAACCTAAGTATAAAGAAATTTGGGTAACTAATGGAACAACTTTATAAAATGCTAACCGCAACATAAGAAGTCTATAAACGAAATTTGCAAGCACACATTCTCATTCCTTCAGTCATATCACTCACAGGCTATAACATTGATACAGGTTCAGAGAAAAGGTGAAACTATCTTTATGTCAAGTTCTAACTAAAACAAATTTGCAAGAACACATTCTCATTCCATATAATGCGCGAACTAGGTTCGAAGTTCAAATAGTTCGAAGTATCATTCGGATTCGGTCAGTTCGGATACGTTCGCGAATCATTCGGGAATGATTCGAAGAATTAATAACTAGGCTCTAGACACAACAAAACCTAAAAATGGGACCCCAGCTCCTAGTTAGCAATTCGGGGTACAAGTAGTAGTTCGGGACGGCATACGTACGGGAATTATACGGATTCAGATAGGTCGGATTCGGTCAAAAATTCGGTCAACAGTTCATTGTTCGGACAGTAGTTCGAAACGGCATACGTACGTGCATATTCGTTTTATAAATGCGAGTTCGACACTTAAAATTCGGATTACATATATGATAAATTGATAAGTATTATGATCTTATTACAAGACTAGTTTTATTTGTATATGATGTATAGGGCTGAACCTGGTTTCGGTTTTCCGCTGGAAACGGACCGAACCAGACCAATTAAGAAGGAACCAAACCGAATCATTTACTAATGGATTGGTTATGGTGTAGAAAGTGGAAACCGATAGTGTTGGTTTTGGTTTGGTTTGACCTATAAAACCGAACCAAAAACCGTTGGAAAACCGATTAATTTTTAAACTTAATTTTTCCGTTGATTTACAAGTATTAGATTCTACCAATTGATTTAGAGGATAAATAGAAATCATAAATCTAATATTTCATTATGATACTCTCCCTCTTTCTCTTTCTCCTTCTCTCAGTCGCCTTCCTTCTCCACCCCCAACTACAGCAGCCGCTACTGCTACTCGAATTTTTTCTTCCCTTCTTCCTTCTTTTTTGTTTGTCAATAACTAAATTAATATATATTGTATATCTTCTTTTGATCTCTAGATTTAGAGTAAGCTTTAACTATTTTTGATTTTCTTTTTTTTTTGTTTTGTCTATATATTTGTGTAAACCAACACTATTGGCAGGTATGATTTTTTTGTCTGTAAATTTGTATAATTTTTTTTTTTTTGGTTTGACATAATTATTGGTTAACCAAAAACCACTGGGACAAACCGAAACCGGATGGAACCATTTGGAAACCGAACCAATGGTTAATGGATTGGTTTGGTTTAGATTTTTAGAAACCGATAGTATTGGTTTTGGTTTGGCTAGAAACCGAACCAAAACCGACCATGAACATCCCTAATGATTTTTAAGATGGAAAAAGACATTTTAGCGTGATTATTTAACAAGAAGTAAACAATTTAATCACGTAAATGTATTATAAAACGAGTTTATAGACTTTTAACAAAAATCAACAAATAAAACACTGGTTAAACAACTACCGATAGAAGATTTTAACTGAATAATTGTATTTAAATATAAAGTATATACAAAATCAAACAAAAACCAATCAACAGAACTCTGGTCAGAGAGTTACCTATGGGAGTTCTAGTTCGGAAATATCATTCGGATTCAGTCAGTTCGGATACGTTCGCCGATCATTCGTGAGGTCCATATAATCCGGGAACTAGGTTCGGAGCTCAAATAATTTGGAAGTATCATTCGGATTCGGTTAGTTCGGATACGTTCGCAAATCATTCAGGAATGATTCCCATAATTACTAACCAGGCCCAGCTGTCCTCCGCGAGGTCCAGAATGGTGGACCATTCATTCTTTATGACACAGCTACCAGTTTGGTAGTTCCATTTCTCGATTTCTGTGAGAAATATTTTCGTTTTAATAAGAAAGGAAATGAATAAGAGAACTCCAAACTCCAAAGTTGTATTATCCTCAGCGATAGATGAAGACAACCATATTGGCATATTATCCTGATGACATTCTATCTTACCTGGATTTGACACAATAAAATCTACTACATTATTAGCTTCACGATGGACAAAAGAACACTTCCATGAGATAAAACTACTAATCAAATCTGCTACATCTGAATCAGCTGAAGATTTAAAAAGAGTTGAAACAAGACTAGACCTAGACACATACATATTGTTAACATCTGCCTCTTCTTTCTGCGCTCTTTCCATTGTTGACTGACTTTACCTTGGATTCCCTATCTAGATTGTTTCTGCGAAAGAGGAAAACAAAACGAAGAAAAAAGAAGAGAAATTTAACATCACACCCGAAATTACAACATTCATACTTGTCATCAAATTCACTAGCATTCACAAATTTCAAAATCAATGTCCAAAAGCCTAAAGAACCCAACAATTTTTTTACCACATGCATGTCACAAGTTTGCAACCATCCATACGAGTTTATCCAACAGCCAGAAAGTATGGCTAATCAAGGGGGTTTTCAATCTCATACTACCCGTCTAATTAGCATGGAATAAAGAAAAAATGACTTTTGTAACAGTAAAATAAAAGAGCAGTGTAAAATAAATTTCTACCAACCGGCTAGTACAAGATTTGAGCAAACGCTTGAAATTAGAGGAAGCAGAAATTACCAACCACCAATTTCAGGGAAGAAGAAGATCCGAAGATTCCGAACTCCTACAAGAAGACATGCACGTTGAGTGGCCAAAGTATCCTACTGGTGACGGGTTGCAATCAACAAAGTTGTTGGTCATTTAACATACGCATGTCACACTCTATATAATAGTAAGTCAAATGCTCGCATCAACAAAGTCGTTGTAGTATAGTGGTAAGTATTCCCGCCTGTCACGCGGGTGACCCGGGTTCGATCCCCGGCAGCGGCGTACTTTTTTCCCCCTTCTGAAAGTGCATTTTAATTTAATGGCATTTGTGGTGTGCAATGTTCAACAGATATAGTAGCCTAAACCTGATTCTCTTCTTTTTAATATATAGTAGCCTAAAGCTGATTCTCTTCTTTTTAATGTTAGAGATGAGTTTGATCTTCAGCACGGATGGAAAACACTTCAACCCCTGCGGACAATCTTAACTTACAGTCACATTAGAATATCCCAACTGCTCCATATAAGACAGGAATTAACGAATTTGAAGGTGTCGTTATCGCAAGATAAGAGTAAGCTTTACCAAATCATTTTCAGATCTTATGTCTGTTACCAGAAACGCGATTAAGTCTCTCCTTCCACAATAACCAGCACACAACATAATGAATGATGCGCCATACTTGTTTCCCTCTCCCTTGGAGTACGTTACAAGACCAAGCATTAAAGAGCTCAATCAAAAAAGCTTTGATGAAGTAATTCCAGATCTCAAAGGAAAAAGTGCAATGCATAAGCATATGCTCAACTGTCTCTCTTTCAGTTCAATATTCATACCTCTTGTATCAGCAAGGGACACATCAAAGAATGACGGGGTATGGTCTCAATTACTAGGTGATCAATGAACACACCGGAAAATGACTGAGGGGGGCAATATCTGGTCCTCCATCCACCCATATATTGATCAATGAATAAAAAGGATACTGCTAATTTTTGAATGGCATTGATTGGGGAGGGATACCAATATATAATTGTCGACCTTGGGTAGTACTTCTCGGGCAGTGAAGATTTTAAAGACAAAAATGTATTTCAACAGTGATGAAGGTAGTGTAAAATCTCTGTGTCTCACTACATTGTCTTCTTCTTCAAATAAGAATAAACTTGGACATCTTTGACTTGTCAAATTATTGTTTATACTGGAAGTCAATTACAAGGAGCTTAAGCGGTGCATTTTCAGGATCTTAATGCGGGAATTGTAAGATGTTCAACCATAACAAATGTTCTTGCAAATCTGGAGCAGGCTCGCTATAGACAAGGCCGACAACCTGAGACTAGATCCCAATCAATATCTCCTTCAAGGAAGTCGCTGACTGCTGATGAGGTCCATTTATACGCTGGCAATTTCGAAGAACACGACCCTTGTTAATCTCTTCTAACTTTCCCTTAAATTTTTGGTGCTCAATCCCAATATGCTTCCTGAATACATATCAGTTTTTCTTTCGTTTTCATTATTCAAGTTGGTTCGGAATCTCGTTATTATTTGAATAGATTTGGCTTTCTTAAGGCTCAAGTTTTATAAAACTTACTCCCGCCAGAAAACCTACTTCAATTCCTATTAGTTTTATGAAACTTACTCCTGCTAGAAAACCTACTTCAATCCCTATAAATAAACATACAAGCTAGCTTAATTCTGTGATACAAAGATAGAGAGAAAGAAAAGTGCTAGAGAGCGAGAGACAGATAGAAGTTAAGAAAAAAGTTTGCGGATCGTGCGAGAGAAAAGATTAAGGTATGTTTCAAGCAGGATGTCTTGAATTGCATGCAATTTGTTTTTATGAATTAGGCGTACGTATTGGCATAGCGTTACATATTCTTACTCCTGTTTTTTCAAACGTGAAGAAAGATGGTTTTCGTTTGATGTTCTTCAGTTCTTGTATATTATATTATGATACGATCATTTCTTGGACTTTTAAACTCAGTTTGATAATTATGGAGCAATTCTTTTTTACTTTTTGGGTTAAATTTGTTCTGTTGGGCACAGTAAGATGTTCTTTTCTAATAATTATTTATAAGTTTCTTGCGCATGCAAATCTTGTTTGTGAATTAGGCGTCTAGCGTTAGGTGACTTAGATGAGTTTTTGGTGTTCTTTCTAGTAGATATTTTAATGTTATAACAATCAATTCTTGGCTTTTCACTTCAACGAATTATTTTAGTTTCTAGTGTTAATCATGTGGATGTTCTACGATTTACAGGAGACGAAGATGGTGTTTTATAAAGGAATATTACCTCCAGGATACAGATTTATGCCAACCGACAAGCAATTAATTCAAGACTATCTAGTTCCAAAAATACAAAATACTTTGAATGATGTAAGTTGCTTTATATTTGAGAAAAACATCTACAACTATTCAAATCCCTTCCTCCTCTTTCAAGAGATTCAGAGAAACCAAGGGTACTTTTTCACTCCCGTAACCAAGGTAAGTTCAAATGGTAAGAATGTGAAACGAGATACCGGAGAAGGAAAGTGGAAGGGAGAAAAACCAACACCCTTATATGAAGATGATAAAAAAGTAAAAATAATTGGAACGAAAAGAGGGTTTACCTTTAAGTGGAATGTTCCTAAGGAAAAGATGAGTGAAGTGGAACGTGAGAAGGGTCACTGGATCATGCATCAGTATTCGTTGCTCCCCGATTATTACACGAAGAACAACATCAAGGTATGTATTAACACTTCTAAATCATAATCTAAATATATGTTATTACGTATTTTGGATTCTATATATATGATTGATTAATATTTAACTTGTAAACAGACGGATCCCGAGTATGTTTTGTGTGAGATTAAAAGCAAAATACCAGTAATAAATGTCAATGCAGTACGAGAAGAAAAACGACAATCTCAACCTGTAGCAAAGAGGCAACGGACATCTATGTCATCACCCTCAACGGATACAATGCCTGCTGTAGAGCCACCAATTAACAATGGATGTTCAACCTCATGGGTTCCATCACCACTGCCAGCAGAAACAACTATATCACAATTTACGGATGCAGAGGCAGCCCCAGTCTTCAATAACGGAGAATCAGCAGCAGCATGGGTTCCATCATCACCGCCAGCAGCAACAAAGACAATGGATCCATATGTGCCACTGCCTGAGTGTGAATTTCTCACTGACAACTTTTTAATAAATGGAGAGTCATCAGAAGCATGGTTTCCATCAGCACCACTTTTCAGTAACGCAGAATTATCAGAATGGGTTCCATCACAGCCACCGGAAATGAGTCCTTATGTGCCCGTGCCAGTACCAGCACCAACAACAATGCTTTCTGCAGCCTCAACGTCTGAGTTTGAACCTCTCACTGGTGATGAATGGGTGGATTTATTTACGTTTGATGATAATGCTTTGGTACCAGCAATACCAGCTGTTGAAGATAATCTTAATACCACTACTCCAAATAACAACTTTTCCCAGTCAGTCGAAGAACTAGATGCTGCTATTAAAGAAGATTCTTCATTCGGAGTTCAAGATGCCGTGTTACCAACTTATCAATCGAAGGATTATCTTTCCGGCTTCAGCTTACTCCAACAAGATGAAGACGAAGACGACTTTGCAAAATTACTCGAAGGAGAATTAGAAGCAAGTAATGATTTGGTACCAGCAATACCAACTTCTGAAGATAGTACTCCTACTACTAAAGATGGTGTTGCAGTATCACTTGAGGAAGATTTAAAAGGAAGTAATAATAATTATGTCCAACAAGAAGAAAACAACTATCGGGAGATTTTGATGAACGACTCGAGAAAGGTATTAAAAGTAAGTGATGCTGAAGCAAGGATGATATCGAAGCTTGGATGGGATCCTGTTGCTTATAAAGCCAATGTTGAAGCCATGGATTGGTCAACACTTTACTAAAGGATAAAGATATTATAATCGTAGTCAAACTATTAAGCAGTTGTAATAGAATAGAACTACGTTGGGCTTGATCCCGTAATGGGTACGTAGGCAGCCGTGTACGGTGCAGTTCCAATAATATATGGAAAACATTTTTCCCCAGTTCTATAAATGTATGTGTTCAACCAAACCTTCTCTAGCATATATAGTTCAGTAATTCAATGCTTCTTAATTAGCTTTACTTTTTTTCCTTTGCATTATGGTTCTGTAAGACTTTGCACTAGTTCTGTAATGTGATTTGAAAGGTAATGCATGAAAGTATGCCTATAATTTATATATATAGATTTAGGTTGCAGACTTTTTAAAGCTCTTAAGCTTAGCAGCACTTGGAGTAGTACTGGTTCTTAATAAGCTGTGTGTGCCATCAAAGGTGGATATATATAATTCACTCGGGGTTTTATTGTACAGTATCTTTTTACATTGTACTGTTGACGTAAACCATTAGTTGTACGTTTGTTATAGCTTTGGCCTTTACAAGCAAAAGTTCTGCAGAGGCATGACCAATGGATAATGGAGATGACAATATTTGCATGCGTTTATGTTCGTTTTTACTTGCTTTAAAATTCCACCTGCATCATCAACCCTCTTGTTATTCTTAACTAATCCTACGGAAACATTTTCCGTCGTCGTATCTATTGATTCATTTTTCTTATACTGTTAGGTATTGAGTATTTGTTGCTCCCCGATTATTACACAAACAACAGTATCAAGGTATGTATCAACACTTCTAGATAGCTAACTGTATTACTATCGTACGTATTTTGGATTCTATATATATAATTGATTAATATAATTGATGAAGAATAACAGTGGGAAAAAGCATGTTGCGCGCGATCTGATTGGATGGTGGTCACTTTGTGATATCAATCAAGAAGTGTGCTCTTTTCTTTTTAGTTTTATGCTTGTTCTTCCAGTTTCTGTACATCCATACTGCAATTTGGTTTGCATCTTTTTGTTCCAAGTCTTGATGAACTTCACCTTCCAAATTTTTTCAGGCGAACTGTATCGATTCCACAGTTCCAGCAGAGGCAGTGTTTGCACTAGAAGTGAAGAAACTGCAGCAAGACCAGTTCAAGCCATCCGAGCAGGTCACACTAGTGTAGTTGCAAGAAAACTTACAACTACACCCCAATGTATCTAGATTATTTCTAAGTAATTATAATGAATTCTTTATTAACTTTCAAGGATTATAATCGGATACAATGGATAACAATGACTCTACAATGACTTTACTTCCTCTCCAAACAAACTTTCTCTCTCCCAGTATCTTGTCTAACACACACTAGAAGATCCTTTTCTCTATGTGATGACTTCCTTCCTTTATATAGTGATTCCTCATAGTGGATGACAAATAATAGATCCACTATTTTCTGAACTATTGTGCGATACATTCGCTCATTCACAATCACCCATTCTCGCACATAGTATACCTCGCATAGAACATCACACTTTACTCGTGATCTTGCTCACATCATCCAATACGTCACTTCAACTTTGCCATGTGCGATAGTCCTCTCTTACATCAGATAATCCTTACTTCGCATACTTATTGATATGTGCGATATTCCACTCCTACATTTTTCCTCTTCTCATTTCGCTTACATTGTGAAGTGAGCGATATGAGAAATTTTCATCCTGTAATATCGCATGTGTATATCTTTTCGTATTTTACCTTGCCAACATTCCTCTGGAATTCCAGTTCATTTGTTCAAACGCGTCGATTCTTCTTCTTTTTACCGTCTCAAACCGTCTATAACCGGTTGTCTCTTCTACCTATTTATTGACTTATTTTCAAGAAGAATATAATTTCCTTTTCTTCTTCACCAAAATTTCTCTTTCTTCCTCTGTTTGTTTCATTCTTGTTGCTACTGTTCTTCTGCTTCTACCGCTGTTGTTCTTTTGCTACTGTTGCCATAGATAAAAATGCAAAGTTTGTTTTCTTCTTTCGAGATTTATCCTTTTATTCTTATGATAATCATGATTCTTGATTGTAACTGTTATCTTTTTAATTAACCCAATTCCCATACTATTTCAGGAAAAATTCTTCTTTAAGCGCCCTGAGGATAACTGTTCCAAACCCTAATTCTTTCTGAGATGTTACAAATAAAGAATCTCATAAGAAGAAAACTTCGCACAACAAAGAAGTAAAAAATATCTAACTTTTAACTAAACAATATTGTTGCCTCTATTTCTTATCTACTTGGTTTTCGCAGGTTTCTGATTGTGAGATAGGTGGGGTCAAGAAATCAAAGGTTAAGAAAACTCGCAAGCCCACAGTAATGAAGTCAAATCTTTCTATTCTTGACTTTGATGTTGCAGACGTCACCCCTTTAGCAACAATTCAAACTTCTGATACTAATGCCTCTATCACCCCAATTCAAACTTCGGATGCAAATATGTCTGTCACCTTTGAAGAAATTTTTCCTGGTGAAAAAGAACCTGCTGCTGATCAAGGGACAAAAGATATTTTTATTACTTCCTCTGCGAATTCATCGGATGCGACTCAGACTTCTTCTTCATTCATCCATACTAATCCTCAACCAAATTCTGTTAATGTATCCTCCCCTACAGATTTTACTATTCCTTCTCCTCCTATATCCATCCCCGCTTCTTCGTCTTCTTCTTTATTATTAAATTCCCTTTCTCTTAGCAAAAAATCTATGGATAGTGTGAATTTTGCTTCACAAACTCTATCCGACGTCATCAACTCTGCTCAATCCTCTACTAATGACCCTTGCAAACTTCGTATTTGTTCTGCTTTAAGTAAACTTTTGTGCGAACTTCCCTCTGATAGCACTATAATAGATGTTGATCCAAGCTTCCATACTGCTCTAGATGTCTTGGTAAGTGCCTTTTTTCATGTTTTCACTTAACTTTAATATCTTAACCCCTTATCAGTGTCTTCTATCTTCTTTAGGATTCTCACCGACGAATGATTCTTGACGAATGACGTTTTAAATCTAGCTGCTCTCAATTGGAACTTTCGCAAAAAAATGCCTCTTTGGAAAATAAAGTCAATAGGTTGAAAATGGAACTTCAAGAGGTCCAAAAATTAAAGGGAGAACTTCAAGTTGCAAATCTTGAGGCTGAAAACCTTCGCAACCAAAATCAAGAACTTAGAGGTGACTTTTTCTCCTTTGTTTACTGTATCTTATGATATATTTCTTCGCTTACCAACATTCCTTAAATTTCTTCATGCATTTATTAAGATTTAAACCAGTGGCGAGTTTTGGACAGATATACTTTTCAATATCTTGCTGAGGATACCCAAGCGAATAACGAGAAGTTGCAGACTCAGTTAAACCAGCTAAATAATCAACATTCCTATTCTCTTGATCAGATTAATAATCTAACCCATGAAAATAACCATGAAAATAACCATCTAATTGGGGTATCTTCGGACCGAGTGCATCATAGTCAGGACTTGTCAAGAGTGGCAAGGTACGCTCCATACGCCCCGGGCACTCTTGACTCAACCGTGTACCTCGGCGCGCTGATCGAGTTTCTGCACTCCTTGGGAGAGACTTTCTCACCTTAGTCTCTCAATCTAAGATTATTACCTTGGACTGAAAATTTAAGGTACCTCTCCCGGATGGGCATTTTCGTTTGTTCTCACCCCAAATCTCCATGACTCAAGTTCCAGGGTCGGTATAACTTTCCCTTGAGTCATGCTTTCTAGGTTATTCGACTATGATGTGCGATAGGTCTTACTTTTTTTGCCTCTTGCATGTATGCGAACTAGGTTGCACGTCACATTCAAATTCCTAGCCAATCTGATTAAAATCACTTCTGGTGCCTTTTATTAAGGTCTTATTTTGAGGTCTTATATTTGCCTTTTTCTTAAAAAAAAAGAAATTCTTAAATATGGGCGAACTTTTCAAATTTGTTTATTGAATCAAATGCTACATCCCTTTTCAAGGATGAGGATTCATATGATTAACTTCGCACATGTGTTAACTTGTGCAATAACATTCGCAAACTCCTATGGATAATATTTCTTCAAATATTGTCTATTCCAAGGACGATCTAATCTGCGACCCATATCTCGCTCTTCTGGATCCATTAACTCATAAGCTCCATTCCCAACTATCCTTTTTATTATATAGGGTCCATCCCATTTCTTTTCCAATTTTCCATCTCCCCCTCTATGGTAAATTGGGGTTTCTCGCAACACCAATTCTCCTGGATGGAATTCTCTTATCTTAACACGTTTATTGTATTCTCGAGATAGTCTTTGTTGATAATTTTCCATATGTTGCAAAGCGACTTCTCTTGCTTCCTCTAAGTCATCAAGTTTTGTTAGAATTAGAACTGCACTTAGATTTTTCTCCCAAGCTTCTTTCTTTGTTGTTGGAATAATAACTTATGTTGGTAATACTGCCTCTATCCCATATGTTAAACAGAAAGGTGACATTCCTGTTGCTTCTCTCCTTGTTTTCCTATAAGCCCATACTACATTATGCACTTGTTCGCACCATCCTTTGTTCTGCCCTTCTAACTTCTTCTTCAAGTTGTCTGCGATCGTTTTATTTGTTGCTTCTACTTGTCCATTACTTTGTGGATATAAAGGAGTAGATTTGCCTCTTTGAATTTTGAATGCATTAAGTAACATTTCTATATTCTCACCCTCGAACTGCTTTCCATTATCAGATACCAACTGTGCAGGAATACCAAATCTGCATATAATATTTTCAAAGATGAATGTGAATATATCCTTATCACGAATATGCTGAATTGCTTTCACTTCTTCCTATTTTGTAAAATAGTCTGTTGCGACAATCAAATATCTCTTTTGTCCCGTTCCTGGTATAAATGGTCCAACAATGTCAATCCCCCATTTTCCAGAGGGCCACACATTTGTTGATGAATTTAGCATCGCTCCTGGTGCATGTATCTTTTTGCCATGACATTGACATTCTTCACATCTTCTTGAGACTTGTTTCGCATCCTCATGCATGTATGGCCAATAATATCCTGGTACCTTTGCTCTGTATGCGAGTGACCTTCCTCCGCTATGATTACCATCATCTCCGTAATGTAATGCCTTTAAAATTTCGATCCCTTCTTTTCGCGTAAGACATCTGAGCGAAGGTCCAAGGAATGATCTTCTATAAAGAATGTCGTCCCTCAATTCGTAATTCGTCGCACGACTTTTTAATTTGTGTGCCTCCAACCTTTTTCTTGGTACTTCTCCCTTCTCTAGGTATAAATGGATTTCAGTTCTCCAATCTTTGTCTTCGCTTATACTTTCTTCTTCCCTATTTTCTATTGTCATCACATCTGTTTGTCCTGCTTCTCCTTTCTCTATAGATGGTAAAAAGAGTGTTTGTATTTTTATGTCCCTTGCAACTGGATCTATTAACATAGAAGGTATGAAGGCCAATGCATCTGCGACTCTATTTTCCTTTCTGCCTATGTGTCTGATAGACGCATTTATGTGTCTATTTTGTTCCCAATGTTTTGTATTGTTAGACTTTATTAAATACTTATTGTGTTATTTTATGTTTTTGTAGATGTTTTTGGAAAAATAAGCTCTTGCGGCGAAATTGGCTCGAAAAGTGGTGTTTTACACCCTAGGATAGAGTACTAAAACACCCCAGAAATGCACCGGAGGAACCCAGAAAAATTACTAAAGGCGCCCCAAGGGACATGTGTTATTCGGACTCCAGCAACGGATAAGGGCGGGACCTCTGGATAAGGGGTGACCTTCTTCACAAATTCAAAAAAATATTTTGGCGGGAAAATATTTGCTCTTCACTGGCAGATTTTCTCGATTGCATTTGGACGTGATTTTGTGCGATTCAATCGCTGAAAATTTGTGGAAACATGTAATATATCATAAAAGAGCTGGTATGGGTGATTGTTTCGACTGAATTTGGCTGGATAATCACGTGGAAGAAATCATGGCAACATGGGTTTGAAAATGATATTCACGGATTTTCAGCAAGTTTGATGTGTGCTGCTCGTGTTTGGATGACACTTAGTCATTGAAGATGCGTGTAGAAGATAAATAAGTGAGTATCAGAAGTTGTTTACGCGTTGAGAATCATTTCAGGGAAGAAAATATTTTCTTTTAACACCGAGTAATGGAGGATCATGGAGAGTTAATGAACGTTATTTCTTGTCGCTGTTGGGTATAAATAGGTTCCCTGGGTGTCCTAGAAGGGTTGTCGAGAGTTGGAGGTCGAGAGGATAGCTCAGGAGCAAGAAATCACGAGTTGATCAAACTCTGTTTCTGCTGCTGCTGATGATGAAGAACACCAAGAACACGAAGAATAGACTAACACAGATAGTCGTTAATAAAAAGTGTCTAAGACGCACACCGGAGGGTCGCAGTGCAGTCTCAACATCAGCAACATCTGTCTCTTATCGGTCTTTTTGTGACGCCTTCTGTGGGTCGTACATTCACTGTTTCACTCATTTTTATCATTCTAATCAACTTTTGAGCAACAAACATGTATTTTGAGAAAGTGATTAATATGAGAAGCTAATCCCAACACTGGGACGACGGATGGATCCCTATTTCACGCATGTGGTAATTTTAATAATTCTTTTTATGACTTTTGCACTTGTTTTTAATTGATTTATGGTTCAAATTAATTAGTTATCATTTTATTTGATGGGTCATGCTTGCTTAAATGTATGATGTTCCATGCTTACGATTTATAACTAATATTTTGAGAATCTATATTGGCAAAGAATAAGAGTCCATATTTTTAATATTTGAGCTATAATTGCATGGAATTATTATTTGAATCACATGAATGGAATTTGGTGAAATTCTTAGTCCCAGTACCTCTCACCATTGTTAATATTTTTTGTATATAATTTTATTAAACCTTTAAATTTAATCTTCACAAATCTTTGAGTTCGAATCCTATTTACTACAATCACAATCAAAAATCAATATCATTTTGGCGCCGCCGATGCGGATTTGTGCTTAGGTAGGATTTTTAGGCTTTTATTATTTTTTTTATTATTCCATTTGTTCTTTTTACGTCTCTTTGGTTGTGTCTTTGTATTACAGGTTTGAAGTTGGATACTAAAGACCTTGGAATTAAATCTTAAAGCTAAAAGAGAAGGAAAAAACACAAAGCAAAAAAATAAAGAAAAAAGAGAGAAAAGAAAAAGAGAGATATTTGTATTTTTATTTTTATATTTTTATACTTTTTATTTTTCTTAGACTTTATTTTTCTTTTGCACTTTTTTTATGGACTTTGGAATTTCAATTTTGGGACATTATTTTTCATACCCTACGGAAGGGTATTATTAATTAATATATATATATATATATATATATATAAACTGTGGGCAGGGAAGGACGACGATTACTATATCGTCTCGGCCCCTCGGGTTCGTACATGACATAGGAGTCGTGGCCCGAGTCGACTTCAACAGTTGATCCCCCGTCTGGTACGGGAGGTAAGTCCATCGAAACACTCGTGAATCTCCTGTAAGCGAGTTACTGTATTCCTTAAGCTGATTCATTGATTGAGGACGAATTTGGACTGTTTTTAAATTCCTAGTAAAGGGCAAGGCCTGGCCAATACAAGATAAGGGTTCGGATTTCATCACCGTTCCCTTCTTGCCCGTCTTAGGAAAACGAAACCTAACGCGAACCCAAGCTTAAAACTTGACTAGAACGAGACCGATAGGGTAACGCGCTTATTAGGAAAAAATTTCGAAGGATATTGGTTACTTTCTAAAGCACACCTCGAAGTTCATGATGGTTTCTGTGAGTTGAATGCGTGACTGCGCCACCTTGTGATAGCGGTGAGGCCTTGGGTATCAAAGCTCCACTGAGCTTCCCTCGCCTCAATTCAACTTACTTTGACTCGGATTGATT
>NC_039358.1:218347197-218347419 GCF_003573695.1 Papaver somniferum
CTGGATAAGGGGTGACCTTCTTCACAAATTCAAAAAAATATTTTGGCGGGAAAATATTTGCTCTTCACTGGCAGATTTTCTCGATTGCATTTGGACGTGATTTTGTGCGATTCAATCGCTGAAAATTTGTGGAAACATGTAATATATCATAAAAGAGCTGGTATGGGTGATTGTTTCGACTGAATTTGGCTGGATAATCACGTGGAAGAAATCATGGCAACA
>NC_039358.1:218347429-218367428 GCF_003573695.1 Papaver somniferum
TCGAAGTTCATGATGGTTTCTGTGAGTTGAATGCGTGACTGCGCCACCTTGTGATAGCGGTGAGGCCTTGGGTATCAAAGCTCCACTGAGCTTCCCTCGCCTCAATTCAACTTACTTTGACTCGGATTGATTGCCGAGGGGTTTGCTTAAATTGTAACGAATTCCCTTTCGAAGGATTAGAAGCTGGTCTAGAAACAATCTAAGTGGAGCCATCATGCTTTTTGTTTTCTAGAAATCAGTAGGTTTTATTTGGTCGAGTCATCCTTGTTTGTGATTGTATAGAATTCCCTTGTAATTAAGAATGTCGAACTGGTATGACAGAAGCCAATACAATGAGTATCAATATGAATTTGAATATGGACATCATCATTTTTATGACCATGGTGGGAATAATAGTTGGGAATGCCAACCTTTTCAAGGTTATGGTTCATACCATGGTGAGACCAATTATTATCCACACGCGAATTGGTCTTACGAGCAAGAAAATCAAGAACACTATAGTACTGGTTATTCGTTTTTGGAAACTAGTCCTGATTATGATATTTATGAACCTGTTCCATCTTTAGAAGAGACCCAACAACGGATTGAAAGGACGTATAAACGTTTAGTTGCAATGAATAGTTCAAAAGAAGAGTGTACACGATATTCTGAGATGATAAACGAGAGTGGTGAACGTATAAGTGTTATGCTCAGTGAAATTCAGGCACGTGTAGAGGCAGAAAATGAACAGTTGGCTAATGCTGCTCGAAATAATCTAAATTTCCAAAATAGGGTTTCTAATTCTACCCTTGATATCAATAGTGAATATTTGCCTAATTTAGAGGACGAGGCTAGAATAAAAGAAACTACTTATTTAGATAAGGTTCAATCATCTTTGTACTATTATGATGATGAGGATAGTAGTAATGAAGAATCTAAAATATGTAGGAATCCAATTGAGCTTTATAATGATTATATTATTTCTAGTTCAAATCCAAATAATTTTTATGATTATTCACCTATTCAAAAGGACGAGGATTTGATTAGGGATACCACCGTTTTAGACGATGTAGTTTTTCCTTTTGATTACGAAGCCGATAGTGGTTTAGAGGAACGGGTTTATTCCGAAAATGCTGTTTTAGAGTCTAGCGACTTAGAAACAATAGTATTAGATGAAGAAGATATACCCGTATAGATGAGTAAAGATGCACTACCTGATAATAAATTAGAAGAATCAATTGACCATTTTCAAGAATCTAATGATCCAGAAATTAGGAAGATTGTAACTAGTCTATATAGAGACACTGAAAACTATAAGTTTGGGGGTGATTATCACCTTCCTAGTGCCTTACCTTTAACTCTCAGAAAGTCCCTTCACTTAGGACTTGATATCTCTGCCTCGACAATTTTACAAGATTACCTTCATACTCGTTTTCCCGAACCTAATGATGTCCAGGAAGAAGTTCAATCGTTAGAAACCCATCCTCTGGTTGATGTGGTTTGCCCAGGCTATGATCCCCAGATTGACTTTGTTTTCCCACCAAATAGTTTTCTTCCAACTGTGGGAACGTTTATATTCCAAATGTGTCGAATATTAAGTGAGACTAAACCTAAATGCTTTAGGAAATTAAAATCGACACATTTGCTTAAGAATGACCACTACTCTCATTGTGGTCAATTATGTAAGTCAAATCTTATTGACTTAGAGGATCCTCAGTTATTTAGGTTATTATTGTGCGCTTCTAAGATCATATTTGAGTTTTTCCAGACTCTAAGACCTAATGATTCGGATCCCACCTATGAAGAAACGCAGCCAATGAAAATTTTCTATTTAGACCCTTTCATAGAACCTGAACCTGAACCACAATTAGATATAAATTTCTTAATCAGGAAACTTAAGTAAGGGCATGCTAGTCTTGTTCACTTTCTTGGTTCATTGCAGTTTCCTTTGGTCAGCTCTATTTAGTTTTGAAGACCCACAGTTATTTCGACTGTTACTTTATGGTTCGGGTTGAATAATCCTTTCCTAAGTCCTGCTGAAGATTTTAAACTTAGCACTTCTTGGGAGGTATCCCATGCTCATGCAACACGGTAATATCTTTCCTTAACTCTTTCGCTTCAAATGGTAACAATTTCTCCTTGTTCATGCTTTTAGTTTCATCTTTAGAACATTGAGGACAATGTTAGATTTAAATTTGGGGGTATGAGAGAAACTTTTTAGTTGCAATTATTAAACTCCAGAGCCTAGAAAGTTATGCCTATTAAGGTTTGCACTAACCAATCTAAGTGGATGGGAACATATTGGTTATAGGAGTTGAGGAACCAATCTGATTAGATAGAAACATCGAAAGAGTCTATTCATAAAAGCACAGAGCTCAGGTGTTAGAAATAACATGATAGTTGCACCATATCTCGTTGAGTCCTTTTCATTTTTTTTTTCATTTTAAACTATGTTTCTCTAAGTGATTAGGTGAGGCACACGATTCAAGTTGTTACCACTGTTAGGGTGAATTAGAGTGACTGAGTTACTAAAAAAAAAAAAAGACCGGACCAGTTAGACCAATCAGAATAAGTATTAACACTTGGATAGCAATATGCGTGTGTTCTCCCTGTTTCCGTCGCCTAAGCAAGCGTGGAATGCAGGACCCGTGGGAACTATCGTGTAATCTGCTGACAAGAAGCATGCGCTTGGATCAAAAAAATCTATTCATGCCGTTAAGTTAAAAAAAAAAGGTTATTGTTCTGTGTAGTCAACTGCTGGTTCCCTTGTATTTGTCAGTTTGTTGATCTAGATTTAAGTTATTGACCATTGGTTCCCTTGTATATGGCAGTTGTGTTGATATTAGTCAGACCGGTATCTCAGTCCATTAGGATAGGTTCATTCTGGCAGTGGCCTTCAGACAGATATGTGAAACATCGATCATTTGGTTAACATCAAAACCATCTATATTTTTCTATTTCCATCTCCTTTTTCTATTCATATGATTAGTTTGACTCCGAATATGATGTCCATAGTGCAACTATCTGAGTAGAGCTCTGTCACTTTATATGAATTTTAGTATGCTTGAGTGTAAACTCGTGCACAACAATTGGAATTTCGCATCAGGGTACTTCCTCCTGTAGTCAGTGATTGTAAGCCAACCAAGGAGATTCTTTAGTGCCTTCCAAGGTTCGACATAGATAGCTAGGGTCTGGAGTAATGGTTTTGTGGGTACACCTCTGGTAAACCCTCCCGAGATTAACTCGGTTTTATTTATTTTTTATTAGTTTTGCTCGAGGACTAGCAAATAATAAGTTTGTGTGTATTTGATAGACACATTTATGTGTCTATTTTGTTCCCAATGTTCTGTATTGTTAGACTCGATTAAATACTTATTGTGTTATTTTATGTTTTTGTAGATGTTTTTGGAAAAATAAGCTCTTGCGGCGAAATTGGCTCGAAAAGTGGTGTTTTACACCCTAGGATAGAGTACTAAAGACACCCCAGAAATGCACCGGAGGAACCCAGAAAAATTACTAAAGGCGCCCCAAGGGACATGCGTTATTCGGACTCCAGCAACGGATAAGGGGGAGACCGCTGGATAAGGGGTGACCTTCTTCACAAATTCAAAAAAATATTTTGGCGGGAAAATATTTGCTCTTCACTGGCAGATTTTCTCGATTGCATTTGGACGTGATTTTGTGCGATTCAATCGCTGAAAATTTGTGGAAACATGTAATATATCATAAAAGAGCTGGTATGGGTGATTGTTTCGACTGAATTTGGCTGGATAATCACGTGGAAGAAATCATGGCAACACGGGTTTGAAAATGATATTCACGGATTTCAGCAAGTTTGATGTGTGCTGCTCGTGTTTGGATGACACTTAGTCATTGAAGATGCGTGTAGAAGATAAATAAGTGAGTATCAGAAGCTGTTTACGCGTTGAGAATCATTTCAGGGAAGAAAATATTTTCTTTTAACACCGAGTAATGGAGGATCATGGAGAGTTAATGAACGTTATTTCTTGTCGCTGTTGGGTATAAATAGGTTCCCTGGGTGTCCTAGAAGGGTTGTCGAGAGTTGGAGGTCGAGAGGATAGCTCAGGAGCAAGAAATCACGAGTTGATCAAACTCTGTTTCTGCTGCTGCTGATGATGAAGAACACCAAGAACACGAAGAATAGACTAACACAGACAGTCGTTAATAAAAAGTGTCTAAGACGCACACCGGAGGGTCGCAGTGCAGTCTCAACATCAGCAACATCTGTCTCTTATCGGTCTTTTTGTGACCCTTCTTTGGGTTGTACATTCACTGTTTCACTCATTTTTATCATTCTAATCAACTTTTGAGCAACAAACATGTATTTTGAGCAAGTGATTAATATGAGAAGCTAAATCCAAACACTGGGACGATGGATGGATCCCTATTTCACGCATGTGGTAATTTTAATAATTCTTTTTATGACTTTTGCACTTGTTTTTAATTGATTTATGGTTCGAATTAATTAGTTATCATTTTATTTGATGGGTCATGCTTGCTTAAATGTTTGATGTTCCATGCTTACAATTTATGACTAATATTTTGAGAATCTATATTGGCAAAGAATAAGAGTCCATATTTTTAATATTTGAGCTATAATTGCATGAAATTATTATTTGAATCACATGAATGGAATTTGGTGAAATTCTTAGTCCCAGTACCTCTCACCATTGTTAATATTTTTTTGTATATAATTTTATCAAACCTTTAAATTTAATCTTCACAAATCTTTGAGTTCGAATCCTATTTACTACAATCACAATCAAAAATCAATATCAGTGTCTCCAACTTATTTTTGGAATTTGCGTTGCTAAATCCATAACCAACAGTTTGTATTTTTGCAAAGATGATTCATTTGTACTATATGTACCTTCTATTTGGCGAATTACCAGCTTTGAATCACTATTTATTCGTGCATTTTCTATTTTCATTTTGATTGCTAGTCTTAGCGCATGCACAAATGCCTCATACTCAGTCTCATTATCTGTGGATGCAAATTCCAATATGAATGAGTAAGCCATTCGCGCTCATGTTGGTAAAATGAATACAATAACAATACCATTCCCTTCTCCATTGGATGACCCATCTACTAATATTTCACATCTATTTGAACTCCGATCAGTTAATAAGTCTTTAAGATTCCCATGGTCTTCATCCACATCCATCATTTCTTCTACATATTCATCTTCTTCTAATGGAAACTCTGCGAGAAACTCTGCGAGAACTTGAGACTTTGGTGAAGATAAAATATGATAACCAATTTCATAATTTCCTAACTGTGCATTCCACCTTTCAACTCTCCCTGATCTTTTTGAATTCTTCATTGTTGGTTCAATTGGTACCTTCGTTGAGTTTGAAAGTAAATGCAAAGCTTGAATGATGCATACACCAATGCGAGAATTAGCTTTTTAATCTTTGAGTAATTTTTCTCTGCTGAGTTGTATGTTTTACTTATGTAATATATTGGTTTTTGTATCCCCCATCCGAGCGTAACAATACTGCACCTAATGCATGCGATGTTGATGCTAAATAAAGTAGCAATTCTTCTCCTGGTTTGGCCTTTTGCATAATGGATAAATTCACCAAATAATTTTTTATGCTCTGCAATGCTTTATCACATTCTTCCGTCCATTCAAATTTGGCCCCCTTCTTTAATATGTTAAAAAAGTGTTTACACTTGTCCGAAGATCGTGAGATAAATCTTCCCAACGAAGCTATCAATCCATTTAACTTTTGAACATCTTTCACTGTTGCAGGAGGTGGCATATCTCTAATTGCTTGTACTTTTTCGGGATCAACCTCTATTCCCTTCTTGGACACTATGTAACCCAAGAATTTCCCAGATGATACACCAAACACACATTTTTCTGGATTCACCTTGATATTGAATTTTCGCATCTGTTCAAAGATTTCTCGCAAATCATCAACATGATCCTTCGCCTCTTTACTCTTAATTAACATGTCGTCGACATAGACCTCTAATGTTTTATGTATCCACTTTTCAAATACTTTTTCCACCATTCTTTGATATGTCGCACCTGCATTCTTCAACCCAAATGGCATTTTCGTATAACAGTATAAACCTCTTGGTGCGAAGAAAGCAGTATGTTCTTGATCTTCTTCATCCAAATGAATTTGATTATAACCTTTATATCCATCCAAAGGAATTTGAACGATAATATACCCGATATAAAGTCGTACCAGTGTATCGGTCCTGGCCGAGATAAACCGATATCCGATATTAACTACATTGGTCTCTCCTTGCTACACACTACTGTTACCACCAGCTCTTCCAACGACTTCGACTCTGGCCTTGATAGGTTGGAATTCAAATCCATAAACAACAGGTTCATTGAACTTTAGCACAAGGTAAGCTGCATTTAAGGTTTTTGGTGATAGCAGCCGGGTTTCGAGCTTCCCGTGGATATCAAGCCAGCACACCCATTCCAGTTCGGCCACATCAGCAAACCTGGAGCCAGGGTAACCTCGCCAACGCCAGTAGCGAGAATCGTTTCCCCAAGCAATTCCAAGCTCCTTTGCTCCAAGCATGATACATTTCTTTCCACTAGATTTTTCCAACTGAAAGCTCTTAAGACCACCATCAATGAGAAGTGGGTAATCACAAAGTCGATAATATAACTCTTTCTTAGATGGGGCAGCAGCTAGCCATAAAGGTAATTTTGCTTTAGAGATGATCTCTTGATAATCTGGCGGCAGAAATTTCTCCCAGAGAGCATCTGAATCAGCAGCAGATTTAAAAAGAGTTGAAACTACGCATCTGCAGGCGATGTTAAAGATAGGATGTCAGATATACATCCTTCTGGTAGTCTTTCCATATTGTTAATATCTGATCCTTCCCTATCTAGATTGTTTCTGCAAAAGAAAAGAAAAAGAAGAAGTTAACATCACCGCCCCAATAAAAATTCACCAGCACCGGCAAATTTCTAAATTCATGTCTAAAAGCCTAAAAAACTCAACAATATTTTTACCACAATTTATGTTTACAAGTTTGCAACCATCATAGGCTAATGGTAGTACTATAAGAGTTTATCCGACAGCCAAAAAGTATGACTAATCAAGGGGGTTTCAGTTTCATACTATCCCATCTAATTAGCATGGGATGTGGTATTACATGAAGATTATGATGCACCTAAGAAAAAATAAATTTCTAACAGTAAAACAAAGGAGTAGTGTGATACCAACCAAGCCAAGTAGAAGATTTAAGCAAACACTTGAAATTTAAGGAATCAGAAATTACCAACCACCGATTTCAGGGATGAAGAAGATCCAAAGATTCGAAACTCCTGCAGAGAGATTGACAACCTAGAACCAGGGTTCGTATATATGTGTGTGTGTGTTAGACATGCCCATGTCTTCTCTCGTAGATTCCGTGTCAGGCGCTGCTTCACTTTTGGTAAGTGAGTCGGTTACAACTAGTTGTTTACATTATTCGTTTTGTTCGGTACAGAACAACGAAGTCGTTGTAGTATAGTGGTAAGTATTCCCGCCTGTCACGCGGGTGACCCGGGTTCGATCCCCGGCAACGGCGTTTTTTTTTTTTTTTTTTTGCATTTTATGTTATGTTATGGCAATGGCTGCTCTTAACTACGTGCATCTTGTTTTAGTAATTGCAATTCTTGTTGGTGTTATTGCAGCTCGAACTGATGGAGCCACTGCTAAAATCTTATGGTTTCATATCTTCTAAGTGCCACACACATAGGATTTCCATATACTTGGCCGATTAGCAAATATTTGTAATTGATCATTTTTTTTGTGGGAAAGTGATTGATTATTGATCCTTAATGAAGATGTTGCAAGAAACAGTGAGCATAGTTTAAATCAGTACGTTTGGCAAAGAGACCAAGTACATGCTGCACATAGCTAAGGATCAAGAAAATCAGTATTTGGCAAAGAAATATTTTGTTTTCAGTTTTATGATTGTTCTTCGACTATCTATAATTTAAATACATACTGAAATTTTAGTGTGCATCTTTTTATTCCAACTCTTGATAAGTTTTAGCTTCCAAATTTTGTCAGGCGAACTCTATTGATTCCATTGTTCCAGCAGATGCAATCTTTGCACAAGAAGTCGAAACTGCAGCAAGATCAGTTGATGCCATCTGACTGGACAAAAAAGTATCTTCTTCTGTTTTAGTAATTGATCTTATATCAACTTTTAAAATTTCTAATTTCAAGTTCTTAAAGTATAAATATAAAAATTGTAGTGGTATATGAACCTTCTTTTGTCAATCCTTAGAATAAAATCACAAAGAATTTTTAGGGGTTTTACGGAATTTGTATGCCCACCTTGGACAACAAGGCCACGCTTGGTTCCTAACCTCTCAGTCTCAAGCACAGACATATGCACCTCTCCACCCTCGTCGTTCTCTTCTTCTAATTCTTCGTTGTAGAAATGACCCATCTCAACCTCCATCCAACCATCTCCTCTCTCCCGTGCAAAATGTTCACCCCCCTCACCGTTGGGATCCAAGTAGATAAGTATCTCCTCGCTACACACACTACTATTACCACCAGCCCTTCCGACGACCTCGACTCTGGCCTTTACAGTTTGGTTACTAAAACCGTATGCCCTTTCCTTAAACTTCAGCACAAGGTAAGCTGCATATAAGGTCTTTGGTGATAGCAATCTGGTATCAAGCTTCCCACGGATATCAAACCAGCATACCCATTGAAGTTCGGCCACCTCAGGAAACCTGGATCCAGGGTAACCTTCCCAACGCCAGTGGTTAGGATTGTCTCCCCAAGCAATTCCAAGCTCCTTTGCTCCAAGCATGAAACATTTCTTTCCACTAGATTTTTCCAACTGAAAGGTCTTAAGACCACCATCAATGAGAAGTGGGTTATCGGATAGGCGATAAAATAAGCCTTTCTTAGATAGTGCAGCTGATGGAAAAGGATGCAATGCTCTAGAAATGATGTCTTGATAATCGGCCGGTAGAAATCTCTCCCAGAGAGCATCCGAATCAGCTGCAGATTTAAAAAGAGTTGAAACCAGACTAGACCGACACACATCTGCAGGTGATGTTAGAGATAGGATGTCAGATATACATCCTTCTGGTAGTCTTTCCATATTGTTAATTTATTTCTAGTTCAAGTGCCACTTGTAGTCGAGATACCTGACTCCCATTATTTTAATGAAGCTATAAGATTTCAATTTTGCAAAGTTATATTTCCTCATTCTGGAGCATTTCAGTCAAGTTATGTAAGCTATGAAAATCATTTCTGCACCAATCATAACCACATGTATTGGATCAAATGTTGAATAAGCAAGCACATAACATCCGCAGAAGTACAATTAATAAATTTTACTCTACCATAATGCCGTAAGGTCGGTACTGCAAAATTGCCAACTGAAGGCTTTAGGCCCATAGCAATACAGTTTCCAGATTTTAGTCTACTTTAATGTCGTAACTTCGGTACTGCTGAATTACCAAATGAAGGCTTTAGGCCTATAGCAGTACAATTTCTAACTTTTACTCTACTATAATGCAGAAACTTCATTTACAAACATGCGTGCAAGCGTTTAAATGGATCGTATGAACAACTCTCTAAACTACAGAGGTTATGGCTGTGCAGAGAACTCCAGAATTTCCCAGGTACTGTAAAATCCAATTGCAACACTGAGATCCACTGTGACATGCTTTAGTTGATAAACAGCTTGCAAAGAACCCATGTGTTCAACTGCAAGGAAATGCACATTCGCAATTAGAAAAGTAAGAATAGACAGGAAAACTGAAAACTACGAATGAAAACTTATCCACTATCATAACACTTACCACATCTCCTTGTCCCAGTCCCATATTTGTAATGACGAATTCTTTGAGCACGTAATGCGTTTTCGCTCCTTGATTGTTGATGAAAACGTTTGCATATCTTTTCCTTGTATCATCTCCAATCAGGCGAGTTATGCCATTCTTATCCCACTGTTCTAATGGATCTCCATTTGGAGAAATCACAAATCTCCTAGCTCTTGAATCGTGCGGGACTCGATTTGTTGGACTTGTACCGAGGTGAAAAGATGTACGCAACTCCGTTATTTCCATCTGACAAAGGTGAGATTTTTTTATGAATAAACGTGTAAATGAAGTGACATATCAATGAATATCAGGTAAAGGCAGACAACAATTTTACTCACACTGCACCAAAAGATCAGCAGGTGTTGCACTGTAGAAATCAGGCCTCGAAAATACGTCCCTGGTATTGATGCAGGAACTCCTGCCCTTGTGTTATCTTGTTATACAGGTAATTCATGAGATCTGCGTCACTGGGTCGAAAATCAACAGCAGCCGCCAACCTAGGATTAGGACGATGAAGGCGATCACGGGTTTTATGAGATTGAAACAGATATGCGTGTGGTGTTAAAACTAATACTACTTTTGTTTCAGGAAAAGTGATACCTTCACTTTTGCCCAAATATTCCAAATTCAAAAGTGAAAGTACCAATTTCCCTCAAACGGAGAAAATACATGAATCACTGAAAATTGAATGAATATTAATCAAGAAAATGATTCTTTTTCTTAAAGAAAGCAAAGATAGGGGAATGAACTAACCCTTGACTGTTTTGAGGATTTTGGTCACCAGCATTGGCTTGATTTTGATTCTCTACGTTAGCATCTACTGGTGAAGGAGGAGGAGTGCGATTCAGGTCCAACTGATTATTGACTTGTAATTGCTGCAAGGGTTGAGGATTTTGATTACCGTCAGCATTAGCATGAGCTTGATGTTCCTCCACTTCCTGGTTTTGATTTTCTGCGTTTTCTGGCTGTATCTCATCTACTGGTGAAGGTGGTTCCATTTGATCATGAGCAGCAGCGTGATCTTGATGTTCTTGCAGTTCTTGATTTTGATTATGTAAATTTGCTGGCTGCATCTCATTTAATGGTGAAGGAGGGTCCAATTGATTTTGGTCACCAGCGTTAGCTTGAATTTGATCATCAGCATCAGCATGATCTTGATGTTCTTGCAGTTCTTGGTTCTGATTTTGTACATTGGCTAGCTGTATCTCATTCTCTGGTGAAGGAGGAGGAGTGAGATTGAGGTCGATTGCCATTAATGGGAAGTTCTTGTTTCTTGGTGTTTATGTAAAATCAGAGAGAAAGAATGAACAGAGAGGAATTTTTTTGTTTCTTGTGTTTTCTGTAATTTTGGTTTCTTGCAGTGTCTCTGATAAAACAGAATTTTTGATTCGTCTAATCGTTAATTTTCACTTCTTATTAGCAAAGTTCACTTCTTAAGGGCATTTGGTGAATCTTAGAAGTAAATAGATTCAACTTATTTATTTGGCAACTCTCCTGACTACTCGCCATTTTATTTTATTTTTGATCAAATTTTTTTTTTGGTGCTGGTGAGTTTCGAACTCAAATCATTGGTATCATCACCCAGTAATTTTACTATTGTACTACAGCGACACCGGCGATTACTCGTCAATTACACACAGATAATTCCAAATCTATTATGTACATATGTTGGAAGCTGAATTATTCAGCCCGTATAACAGCAAGTCGAGTGAGACTGGGCAAAACAACATATTTGCCACACCACGTGGATGGGAAAACTTATTTCTGGACAGTGACAAGATTGTTTATTGAGGTGTAATTAGCCGGTCGTAGGAGATTGAGACCTAAATTGAGAAAACTGGCCCAATCTCCTGCAACAACTATATTTTTAATCGTACCCATACGTCTATATTTTTATTTACCTATCTAATCTCCTTATATTCGTTGATTTTAAATGCATTCAACTTCTATCCATTCTTTATTTTCACAAAAAATATTCTAATCTTTTTAATATATTATATTTTTGCATTCATTTTGTTCATTATGGATCCTAATTTGGAAGTTGAAGAAACCCACACAGTAGTGATTTTTTTTAAGAGCAACAAGAGTCTATGCAGTTGTTGGATTAAATGGATGCAAATTCGATAATGAGAGAACGATGATCAACACCATGATATTATTATACACATGAAAAATACCACGAGCTCTAGAACCAAAAACCATATTGAGAAGAAGATATACGTAGAGATTTCGAGAGGAAGGACATCACCAAATGGTACATACTTATTTTATTAATAGAAGTGTGTACTCTGATGAAGATTCTCAATGTCGCTTCCATATGCTGCAACACTCGGTCACTAGGTTAGAGAGCCTTGTCGAGTAAACTTAGATTTAACTATCAATTTGATGCACGCAACATACGAAGACATAATCCTAAACAAAAGGTCACTGCAGTCCTAAGGATTCTAGGTTATGGCGTGCCTGCAGATTCCCGTGATGAATACACTCAAATGACAAAGAAAAACATGTGAAAATCTCAACATTTTTTACGAAACTGTAATCACCATTTTGGTCCACGTTTTTTACGACAACCAAGTCAAGATGATGTCGATCGAATACTAGTTGAAAATGCGAAGATATGTTTTTACTAAATACTAGGTAACCTTGATTGAATGCATTGGGCGTCGCTTGGGTATCCTTATGCAGTATGAGGACCACTACTCAAAACTAATTGTTGTTCTGGAAACGATGACTTCTTAGGATTGTAGAATTGGAATGTGTTTTTTGGCCTCTCGGATTGCAACAACGACATCAATATTTTACGTAAATCATAGTTTGAACAATTGAAGTATGTAACTAGTCCTGTGAATTTTACGTCAAGGGAAGCAACTATAATATGCGTTATTTTCTGGTTACCGGAATTTATCTAGCATGGTCAACTTTAATTCAAGGTTACGTTGAACTAAACTAAAACGAGTAGAACTGTGATAGAAAGTATTATAACAAAAAGTAAATCGGGTGTAGGAAGGATACCAAATGAGCATTTGGAATTTTAAAGAGAAAGTTACATATAATTTGTGGACCGTATTGTTTGCTTAAACAAATAAATTTGAATAAGATTATGCTCACCTGCATCATTTTGTGTGATACGATAATCGAGAAAACCCGACGGGATATCATTGTGACAAGTTATCCAGATACAAATTTGAGGAAAGAAGTTCAACCCGGCTAAGATGTGACCGCTAGAGGGTATATAATAAATGATATAAGATTGAATTTAAAAAGAGGTTTATATTTTAAATAATTAAGGGAGCATTCCACTGCACACAATTGGGCTTAATTTACATAAAACAAAGGATTAAGATGAAATTAAACCAACTATAACATCTAGAATTTGAAACTAATAATTAACCATTCTAATGGTACTATTGTCATGCTTAGTTAAGGTATCATCTCATCAGAATCAACGTCAATGTGTTGGGCATTGTTGTGTCTTATATGCTTGAATTTCATCAAATCATCTTGGAGGAGTTGTAGTTAATTGAGACATAAAATTAGCCGTCCTCCGAGAGAAAATGAAAAGAGACGACCCCATATGCCAAGTGAGATATGTATTGAGATTTGAGCTGGCCTAGATGCAATTGAGATAAAAAAGAAGGGTGAAATACAGATCTAGGCCTCTCTTTTTTTAAGGGTTACAATTTTAGGCCTCTTTTTTTCGCATAACAAAACTAGGTTAGTTTTGACCAAAAAGGCTAACGGTGGTTATCCACCTTTTTGCAACCGTTAGTGTGGGGCAAAAATACTTACGAGCCTTTTGAATCATTCAACAAGTCAAGTTGCAGTTTAACTCGCCGACTTTGCACAATAACTCGGATTGGGTATACACGTGTACTAGTACACATCATCAATCTAACCACGTGTCAGTAAAAAGTGGACCCCGCATCAAACCCGACAATAACATTATCTGACTTTATAATGGATTTACAAATTCAACTTAACAGTGCGCGACTGCCGAAAAATGAAACACGACTGCCAATAAAAGAAACACGAAGACAAATGAACTTAAAACACTTGGTATCACCTGGTTTTTCTGTCGGTCAAGCTCAAAACCCTTCCATCCATATACATATCGACAACAACTTCAACTTCAAATTTTTTGGCACTGTTAGTTCTATTCCAAGCCAACATCACTGCTAACATCTGCTCCCTGCAATTCCATCTCAGACTCATAGCACCATTTTTTTCTCCCAGCTACACCTAGAAACACCACCTGCTACTACTTGTACATTTCAGCACTTCAACTGCTTTAGTTCTTTCGACCATCCCAGCACGATAATCTCTGTCTTCCTGTACTCAATTCAATAACACAAGACAACTATTCTCCACAGACTTTCCTGTAACAACAAAAGCCAATTCTTGCTTGTTCCATTTTCTTAGATCTGACATTCTCTGACGCAACACACAAACCCATTTACCACCAGTTGTGACTTCTCTGCAGCACAAATCCAACATCAACCAGCCTTTTAATATCAATTCCTGAAGCTGCAATATACCTGCAATTTTAGATGAAATCAGTGATGCACACAGCAGCAACTCCTGCAGCACTGCATCAACAACTCCACCAGCTCATCCCTTCATCCATCAAACTTACCCACCAATTGACTATAAACTGCACTCATTCAATTAACACAGTACCTCAACCACTCTGCAGTTCCACAAGTGCCTCCAGCTCCTCTGTAACAACCATTCTCTCTCTCAAACCGTCAGCTCTCCATATTTCTGAGCAACATAACCCTCTCTCAGATACTGCTCGGAACAACAACAACGGACTCAAATAAATTCTACCATCACCTATTTCACATCAACATCATTACATCTCTCTTACAACACATCCTTTTCTTAACTTCAAGGTCAAACAACCAACACCTTTTCGATCTCTCAGTTCAATTGAAACCCAACTTCCACTTCTTCATCTCTGCTCAATTTTGGTTCTTAAATTACACAACCTCTTCTGAATCTCAACCTCCGCAGCACAGATCCCATCGATCTCAACCTCCACAACAACCATTTCACTCTAATTCTGTAATAAATTCATAACAACCACAATTGAAACCCCTTTCTCAGCTTGTATTCGACATGAACCACCCTTTCTGCAGCGAACACTATCTTTCTCTGCACTAACAATCAATCAAACATCCTTCTGAAATCAACAAATCTTATGGTTTCAAACTCAATTTGAGAAACCCATCTTCTTATTCATCAACATAACCCCATTAATGAAAACATTGATTAGACCATCAGCAACATCGATTCACTCTGTTCATCATTAAACATCTCAGATCTTCATTTTCTTGTTTCAATCTCTGCATAAACACTCATAGATTCAAGTCAATTACAGCACGATGTTGGTTCATACATTATAATCGATTAAATTGAAAGTACAATAGGAGATTGAAATCGAGTTGATGTCGATTTTAGGGTTGTATGCATGTTGAATATCGCCGAATCGAGTGCTAATTGATACTCATATTTGGGTTTTAATGATAAAGATCGAATCGACTTGGAGAATTTGTCTTCGCTGGATCCTTCACAAGTTGTTGATAAGATACACTAGATTGGGAGCAGCTGCATTTCGTAGAGAGTACTATCCTTACAACACGTGGCGATCTTATATTCCATCTAATCTAACCTGTTAAATTTTTCCGAGACCCACCCTGTTATAAGATCAAACATCATTAACCATACACATGTATAAAGGGTATATGGGTAATTTGAGCGTCATTATCTCATCTCATATGAGGAGAAATTGACCGAATTGACCGAGAAATTGACAAAACTAACGAATTTGGATGGAAACATGGATGGAGGCCTAGTTTTGTAATGCGAAAAAAAAGTGGCCTAGAGTTGTAACCCAGGGTGAAAAAGTGGCCTATATTTGTAAATAATCCAAAAAAATAAAAGAAAAACCACTAATTTTATAGCAAAGAAGGAGATACTCCTTCCATAGAGAAGTCAACTACCTCTTCTACTTCCATAGAGAAGTGACATACCTCTATACAAAGGAGTAGTTATACTTAATTGTGTCGCTTTCTCTACCCCTCTTTCTTTCAAAAAAAAAGTAAGGTGGAGTAGAGATTAAGCTTTCTTTCCACCGCATCTCTCTCTCAACAAAAGAAAAAAAAAAGAAGGGCGAACGGACTGTTAATACAGTTCGAAGCTTTGTTTCCATGTACTTTTTTTCCATGGTCATATGCCGAGTTTGAAACATTTCATGCAAAAATACGTAGAAAATATTCACACAGGCACTCATCGTACATAACATCAATTTTTTTCGAACTAAGCATTTTGTAAGGCGAGATTATTCTTAGCCGAGATTGAAATCCGAGTGGCTTCTTAAAAGAATTCTCATGCATAAATCACTAGCACCAACTGATCCTCATAAACTTGATACACGAACGCTATATTATAGACTTGTTAACTTTATCAGAGTTTTCCGCTTTTATGACAAAATTGTGCTAAGAATACTCCAATTTTACTTACGCAAACCTTGCTCATTCATACCGATCTTAAGTAATGCCTTATCAACTGGTATGACTATTGATGAGACTACGCCTCCTCAACAATCATGGGACCATTGTTGATACATAAAAATTTACTACTTGGGTCAGAAGGTCATTACACGATTTATAATCCCAAGTCCACAATGGGACTTGGAGACTCGACCTGTCCCAAGAAAGAAGGCTTCATCTGATCCCAAATATAATATCCAAGGGTAATAAAGAGAAATAGGAGGTCAAGGAGAGTAAAAGGTTATTGACCAGGTAGTCAAGGCTAGCTTATTATGGAAGGAATGTAATTTTTGTATTAAACTAGGAAGAATACATGTGTCTTAGAGAGGTGAAGAAGGAAAGTCTATAAAAAGGACCTCTTCTCTTGGGAATTGGGTGTGTTGTAGTTAGGACTGGGCTCCCGAGGCTATTTATACTATGACCCTAAAAAATATCCATTCCAATGACTGTAGTCATGATCATAACATGACCGAAAGAAGGATCATGAGGAATCAAATCCCAAGTACCATTTGCAACCAATGCTGTAAATTCCTCTAGCATAACTTGAATCCACTTAGGGTCCTTACAAGCTGTTTTCTAAGTTTTAAGTTCAACAAAACAAACAAGAGTAGAAATAAAAGGGTACATGGTTGTAAAATGAGAAAAAAATCAGAGGGAAGTGCTTTAGGTTTAGATATACCATATCTTGACCTAATCATAATAGTTGAAGTGAACTGGAGTTGAAACAATGGTATCTGAAGGATACTGAGGAGATGAGATAGGAGGTGAAGAATAACATCATCTTAGATAGGGGAAGGTGTAGGTTAAGATGAAATAGAAGATGTAGAAATAGGGGACATAGAAGGCTCAATATCTGAAAAAATAGGTAAAGCTCTAGAGAGAACAATGGTTGGCAAAGAAAGTTCAGTAGATAAAGAACAAGCTGAAGTGGCAACAGAAGATATATCAGCAAAAGGGAAAACATGTTCATCAAAAAATATATCAAAATGTAAACCCTATGATTAGAAAGATCATAACAGTTGTATCCCTTACGAACATGACTACAACCAAGAAACACGAGTTTTGCAGATTTATGACTCAGTCTATCATATGTATATGGCTCAAGACTAGGATAACAACAACAACCAAAGGTTTTAAGAAAATTATAATCAGAAATAGTGTTGAATAAAATATGATAAGGAGATTTAAAATATAAAACTCTGGGAGGTCATCTATTTATAAGATAAGTAGCTTTGAGGAAAGAGTCATACCAAAACTGTTTTGACAAACAAGCCTGAAAACCCAAAGTGTTAGTATTTCAGTAATGTGTCTGTGTTTCCTTTCTGCCAAACTATTTTGTTTCTGAAGATGTGGACATGAAATTGTATAGGTAATACCACAGTCATGAAGAAAATCTTGAAATATACGTACCCTTAACCAACTCAAATGCACCGTCACATTGAAAGAATTTGATTGATTTGTGTAATAAACTTTCAGTCATATTTTGAAATTTCTAAAACAATAAACACTCTCATCTCTTTTTTTCACATGATAAATCCAGTGAAATCTACAAAAGTCATCTATAAAAAAGTATGTAATACTTGAAACCTAAAGAGGAAGCAACAAGAGCTAGTCCACAAAAGTCAAAATGTATTAAGTACAAAGGTTTAGTTGTAGTTCTGTCAGAATGATAAAAATGAAGCCTATGATGGTTTCCCAATTAAAAAGATGTACACAACTGAGGAGAAAAAGTGTTGATAGTAATACGAGCTGAAGAATCCACCTTATTAAGTACATTTGTAGAAGTATGTCCTAGTATTTCATGCCACATATCAGATGTATTTGATGCTTCCAAAATGGTTAGTGGTTACAAATTGTCCTTCGCAAAGCCTTCATCAAGAACTGCTTTAGTCACCTAGTCTTTAATTTGACATCCCCAAGGAAAAAGTTTCTTTAGTAAACTGAAAAAATATTGAAATAAAATTTTCCTTAATGCTTGGAACATATAGCACATAATGAAGGTGGAACTGAGCATTATTAGTATCTAAAATAGCATCACCAGTCTGCTCAATAAGAAGAAGTTTACCATCACCTACATCATTACATGTATAAGATTTAGCATTAGAAAGACAAGACAGATTGTTTGTCATGTGACTTGGTGCACCAGAGTCAGTAATCCAACAAGAAGCTACATTAGGATCATGACATACATTAGCTGAGTTGAGCTTAATGCTATGAAAAGCTTGTTGCAAGGTATCTGAAGCAGAAGATGAAGTAGAAGTAAACGTTGAATCTGTAGTAGAAGCAGAAACAGATTTAGAAGAAGTCTTTGTTGATTTCTTATTAGAAACGGAATGTAAATCCATATACAACGATAAGCAGTATGACCAGGAATCTTACAAATTTGACATACAGGTGAATCATAATCAGATGAAGAAGTAAATTTCTCATCGGATCCTTAAGACTTCTTCTTAGATTTAGAAGATTTATTCGTGTAGAATGCTGAATTCTGAACATCCAATACAGATTTAGCTTCAAGCTCTTCAGATTCTAAGTATTGCTCATGATGAAGAAGTTTAGAATGTAGATCACTAAAAGTATATTAAGTCTCTCTATAGCTTGCAGTAACTACAAATTCACTGTATTCACGACCCAATCCTTGAAGCGTATACATAACAAGAACTGAATCATCCACATGATGATCAATTGTCGCTAAGAAATCAGAAATTGATTTGATCTCATCAACATAGACAGAAATAGAACGATTACCTCGACGGATGGAGTGAAGCTGACTACGAAGAAGAGATTTACATAGCAGAAAATTGACAAAGAATATTCAACTTCTCAAGATATAACCAGATCTCCCTTGTAGTTTTACATCCAACAACACTTCCATAAATGCGATCTAAAGGATTTGCATTGAGACAAGACATAATAAACCAATTATATTTTTCGTCCAAGTGTAAAACTCAGGATTTATAGACTTCTCTACATCGATTTTGATAACTGAACTGGTTCTTTAATAGATCCATCAATATAATCATAGTGATCAGTAATGATAGAAATAGATTCAAACTAATTTCACCAAATCAGATAGTTAGATCCATCGACTTCAAGCTTAACATAAATGAAATTAGAGAGATTATGAAATTCTAAATCGATTTGAGACTGAACAGTTAAATATAATTGATGTGAGGTCTGAGATTGATTTGATTTATTTATTTGATTTTCAGGAGGATCAAAGATTTGATCGATCACCATTGTTGTTGTGTTCTCGATCTCTCAAACTTAACAGAAAGGAGCAGAAGTGGATCGAAAATAATTGAATCTGAAAATTTTAAAACGATACCATGAAAGAAACTGTGAGCAGAAAGAAACTAGAAGAGTTCTGATTTATTAACGACATGACAAATAATTACACAGGAAGGCTATTTATAACATGACACAAGACGTGATATCTGTGACAACAGATAACTGAAATATGAAAATGATAAAAGATGTCACTCTAGTTACACTATAGTATTCTTATAATATATATTTTTATTTGATCATAGAATTCTTACACTTAAGATATTTGATTCTATTAGAGCATCTCCAATAGTGGGTGCAAAAAATCCTATGTGGAGTTTTTATTTAGATCCTTATATATAT